>NW_026909693.1:0-23940 GCF_023558435.1 Drosophila sulfurigaster albostrigata | reverse complement strand
TTTCTGATTTTAATTTTTTATTTTTCAAAATTTTTCCGATTTTAATTTTTTTTTTTCAAAATTTTTCCGATTTTAATTTTTTTATTTTTCAAAATTTTTCCGATTTTAATTTTTTTTCATTTTTCAAAATTTTTCCGATTTTAATTTTTTTTTATTTTTCAAAATTTTTCCGATTTTAATTTTTATTTTTCAAAATTTTTCCGATTTTAATTTTTTTTTCAAAATTTTTCAAAATTTTTTTCAAAATTTTAATTTTTTTTCAAAATTTTCCGATTTTAATAAAATTTTTCCGATTTTAATTTTTATTTTTCAAAAATTTTTCCGATTTTAATTTTTTTATTTTTCAAAATTTTTCCGATTTTAATTTTTATTTTTCAAAATTTTTCCGATTTTAATTTTTATTTTTCAAAATTTTTCGATTTTAATTTTTATTTTTCAAAATTTTTCCGATTTTAATTTTTATTTTTCAAAATTTTTCCGATTTTAATTTTATTTTTCAAAATTTTTCCGATTTTAATTTTTTATTTTTCAAAATTTTTCCGATTTTAATTTTTTTTTTCAAATTTTTCCGATTTTAATTTTTATTTTTCAAAATTTTTCCGATTTTAATTTTTATTTTTCAAAATTTTTCCGATTTTAATTTTTCATTTTTCCGAAAATTTTTCCAATTTTAATTTTTTTTTTTTTTCAAAATTTTTCGATTTTAATTTTTTTATTTTCAAAATTTTTCCGATTTTAATTTTTATTTTTCAAAATTTTTCCGATTTTAATTTTTATTTTTCAAAATTTTTCCGATTTTAATTTTTTTTCATTTTTCAAAATTTTTCCGATTTTAATTTTTATTTTTCAAAATTTTTCCGATTTTAATTTTTATTTTTCAAAATTTTTTTTATTTTAATTTTTTTATTTTTCAAAATTTTTCCGATTTTAATTTTTATTTTTCAAAATTTTTCCGATTTTAATTTTTTTTTTTTTCAAAATTTTTCCGATTTTAATTTTTATTTTTCAAAATTTTTCCGATTTTAATTTTTATTTTTCAAAATTTTTCCGATTTTAATTTTTTTTATTTTTCAAAATTTTTCCGATTTTAATTTTTATTTTTCAAAATTTTTCCGATTTTAATTTTTATTTTTCAAAATTTTTCCGATTTTAATTTTATTTTCAAAAAATTTTCGATTTTAATTTTTATTTTCAAAATTTTTCCGATTTTAATTTTTATTTTTCAAAATTTTTCCGATTTTAATTTTTATTTTTCAAAATTTTTCCGATTTTAATTTTTATTTTTCAAAATTTTTCCGATTTTAATTTTTATTTTTCAAAATTTTTCGATTTTAATTTTTATTTTTCAAAATTTTTCCGATTTTAATTTTTCAAAATTTTTTTTAATTTTTCCGATTTTAAAATTTTTTTTAATTTTTCAAAAAAATTTTTCGATTTTAATTTTTATTTTTCAAAATTTTTCGATTTTAATTTTTATTTTTCAAAATTTTTCCGATTTTAATTTTAATATTTTTCAAAATTTTTCCGATTTTAATTTTTTTTTTTTCAAAATTTTTCCGATTTTAATTTTATTTTTCAAAATTTTTCCGATTTTAATTTTTATTTTTCAAAATTTTTTTAATTTTATTTTTCAAAATTTTTTCATTTTTTTTAATTTTTCAATTTTTCCGATTTTTTTTTTTTTCAAAATTTTTCCGATTTTAATTTTTTTATTTTTCAAAATTTTTCCGATTTTAATTTTTATTTTTCAAAATTTTTCCGATTTTAATTTTTATTTTTCAAAATTTTTTTTATTTTAATTTTTTTATTTTTCAAAATTTTTTTTAATTTTAATTTTTTTTTAAATTTTTTTTTTTTTTAATTTTTCCAAAATTTTTCCGATTTTATTTTTTTTTCAAAATTTTCCGATTTTAATTTTTATTTTTCAAAATTTTTCGATTTTAATTTTTTTATTTTTCAAAATTTTTCCGATTTTAATTTTTATTTTTCAAAATTTTTCCGATTTTAATTTTTTTTTTCAAAATTTTCAAAATTTTTCCGAAAATTTAATTTTAATTTTTATTTTTCAAAATTTTTCCGATTTTAATTTTTTATTTTTCAAAATTTTTCCGATTTTAATTTTTTTTCAAATTTTCAAAATTTTTTTTTCAAAATTTTAATTTTAATTTTTATTTTTCAAAATTTTTCCGATTTTAATTTTTATTTTTCAAAATTTTTTTTAATTTTAATTTTTTTATTTTTTTTTCAAAATTTTTCCGATTTTAATTTTTATTTTTCAAAATTTTTCCGATTTTAATTTTTATTTTTCAAAATTTTTCCGATTTTAATTTTTATTTTTCAAAATTTTTCCGATTTTAATTTTTATTTTTCAAAATTTTCCGATTTTAATTTTTATTTTTCAAAATTTTTCGATTTTAATTTTTATTTTTCAAAATTTTTCCGATTTTAATTTTTATTTTTCAAAATTTTTCCGATTTTAATTTTATTTTTCAAAATTTTTCCGATTTTAATTTTTATTTTTCAAAATTTTTCCGATTTTAATTTTTATTTTTCAAAATTTTTCCGATTTTAATTTTTATTTTTCAAAATTTTCCGATTTTAATTTTTATTTTTCAAAATTTTTCCGATTTTAATTTTTCAAAATTTTTCCGATTTTCAAAAATTTTTCCGATTTTAATTTTTATTTTTCAAAATTTTTCCGATTTTAATTTTTATTTTTCAAAATTTTTCCGATTTTAATTTTTATTTTTCAAAATTTTTCGATTTTAATTTTTTTTTTCAAAATTTTCCGATTTTAATTTTTATTTTTCAAAATTTTTCCGATTTTAATTTTATTTTTCAAAATTTTTCCGATTTTAATTTTTATTTTTCAAAATTTTTCCGATTTTAATTTTTATTTTTCAAAATTTTCCGATTTTAATTTTTATTTTTCAAAATTTTTCCGATTTTAATTTTTTATTTTCAAAATTTTTCCGATTTTAATTTTTATTTTTCAAAATTTTAATTTTTATTTTTCAAAATTTTTTTAATTTTTTTTTTCAAATTTTTTTTATTTTAATTTTTTTTCCGATTTTTCAAAATTTTTCCGATTTTAATTTTTTTTATTTTTCAAAATTTTTCCGATTTTAATTTTTATTTTTCAAAATTTTTCCGATTTTAATTTTTATTTTTCAAATTTTTCCGATTTTAATTTTTTTTTTCAAAATTTTTCCGATTTTAATTTTTATTTTTCAAAATTTTTCCGATTTTAATTTTTATTTTTCAAAATTTTTCCGATTTTAATTTTTTATTTTTCAAAATTTTTCCGATTTTAATTTTTATTTTTCAAAATTTTTCCGATTTTAATTTTTTTTTCAAAATTTTTCCGATTTTAATTTTTATTTTTCAAAATTTTTCCGATTTTAATTTTTATTTTTCAAAATTTTTCCGATTTTAATTTTTATTTTTCAAAATTTTTCCGATTTTAATTTTTATTTTTCAAAATTTTTCCGATTTTAATTTTTATTTTTCAAAATTTTTCCGATTTTAATTTTTATTTTTCAAAATTTTTCCGATTTTAATTTTTATTTTTCAAAATTTTTTTAATTTTATTTTAATTTTTATTTTTCAAAATTTTTCCGATTTTAATTTTTATTTTTCAAAATTTTTCCGATTTTAATTTTTATTTTTCAAAATTTTTCCGATTTTAATTTTTATTTTTCAAAATTTTTCCGATTTTTTTTTATTTTTCAAAATTTTTTTTATTTTAATTTTTTTATTTTTCAAAATTTTTCCGATTTTAATTTTTATTTTTCAAAATTTTTCCGATTTTAATTTTTTATTTTTCAAAATTTTTCCGATTTTAATTTTAATTTTTCAAAATTTTCATTTTAATTTTATTTTTCAAAATTTTTCCGATTTTAATTTTTATTTTTCAAAATTTTTCCGATTTTAATTTTTATTTTTCAAAATTTTTCCGATTTTAATTTTTATTTTTCAAAATTTTTCCGATTTTAATTTTTATTTTTCAAAATTTTTCCGATTTTAATTTTTATTTTTCAAAATTTTTCCGATTTTAATTTTTATTTTTCAAAATTTTTCGATTTTAATTTTTTTTTTCAAAATTTTTCCGATTTTAATTTTTATTTTTCAAAATTTTTCCGATTTTAATTTTTATTTTTCAAAATTTTTCCGATTTTAATTTTTATTTTTCAAAATTTTTCCGATTTTAATTTTTATTTTTCAAAATTTTTCCGATTTTAATTTTTATTTTTCAAAATTTTTCCGATTTTAATTTTTATTTTTCAAAATTTTTTTAATTTTTTTTTCAAAATTCAAAATTTTTTTTATTTTAATTTTTTTATTTTTTCAAAATTTTTCCGATTTTAATTTTTTTTATTTTTCAAAATTTTTCCGATTTTAATTTTAATTTTTCAAAATTTTTCCGATTTTAATTTTATTTTTCAAAATTTTTCCGATTTTAATTTTTATTTTTCAAAATTTTTCCGATTTTAATTTTATTTTTCAAAATTTTTCCGATTTTAATTTTTTTTAATTTTCAAAATTTTTCCGATTTTAATTTTTTTTTTTCAAAATTTTTCGATTTTAATTTTAATTTTTTTTTCCGATTTTAATTTTATTTTTCAAAATTTTTCGATTTTAATTTTTATTTTTCAAAATTTTTCCGATTTTAATTTTTATTTTTCAAAATTTTTCCGATTTTAATTTTTATTTTTCAAAATTTTTCCGATTTTAATTTTTATTTTTCAAAATTTTTCCGATTTTAATTTTTTTCATTTTTCAAAATTTTTCCGATTTTAATTTTTTTTTTCAAAATTTTTCCGATTTTAATTTTTTTTTTTTTTCAAAATTTTTTTTTTTTATTTTAATTTTTTTCCGATTTTTCAAAATTTTTTTTTCAATTTTAATTTTTATTTTTCAAAATTTTTCCGATTTTAATTTTTATTTTTCAAAATTTTTCCGATTTTAATTTTTTATTTTTCAAAATTTTTCCGATTTTAATTTTTTTTATTTTTCAAAATTTTTCCGATTTTAATTTTTTTTTTTCAAAATTTTTCCGATTTTAATTTTTATTTTTCAAAATTTTTCCGATTTTAATTTTTATTTTTCAAAATTTTTCCGATTTTAATTTTTTTTATTTTTCAAAATTTTTCCGATTTTAATTTTTTTTCATTTTTCAAAATTTTTTTTAATTTTAATTTTTTTTTTTTCAAAATTTTTCCGATTTTAATTTTTTTTTTTTTTTCAAAATTTTTCCGATTTTAATTTTTATTTTTCAAAATTTTTCCGATTTTAATTTTTATTTTTCAAAATTTTTCCGATTTTAATTTTTTTTTTCAAAATTTTTCCGATTTTAATTTTTATTTTTCAAAATTTTTGATTTTAATTTTTATTTTTCAAAATTTTTCCGATTTTAATTTTTATTTTTCAAAAATTTTTTTTATTTTAATTTTTTCAAAATTTTCAATTTTAATTTTTATTTTTCAAAATTTTTCCGATTTTAATTTTTATTTTTCAAAATTTTTCCGATTTTAATTTTTATTTTTCAAAATTTTTCCGATTTTAATTTTTTTTTCAAAATTTTTCCGATTTTAATTTTTATTTTTTCAAAATTTTTCCGATTTTAATTTTTATTTTTCAAAATTTTTCCGATTTTAATTTTTATTTTTCAAAATTTTTCCGATTTTAATTTTTATTTTTCAAAATTTTTCCGATTTTAATTTTTTTATTTTTCAAAATTTTTCCGATTTTAATTTTTATTTTTCAAAATTTTTCCGATTTTAATTTTTATTTTTCAATTTTTTTCCGATTTTAATTTTTTTTTCAAAATTTTTCCGATTTTAATTTTTTTTTTTTTCAAAATTTTTCCGATTTTAATTTTTATTTTTCAAAATTTTTCCGATTTTAATTTTTATTTTTCAAAATTTTTCGAAATTTTATTTTTCAAAATTTTTCCGATTTTAATTTTTATTTTTCAAATTTTTCCGATTTTAATTTTTATTTTTCAAAATTTTCCGATTTTTTTTATTTTTCAAAATTTTTAATTTTATTTTTAATTTTTTCCGATTTTAATTTTTATTTTTCAAAATTTTTCCGATTTTAATTTTTATTTTTCAAAATTTTTCCGATTTTAATTTTTATTTTTCAAAATTTTTCCGATTTTAATTTTTTTTTTTTCAAAAAAATTTTCCGATTTTAATTTTTATTTTTCAAAATTTTTCCGATTTTAATTTTTATTTTTCAAAATTTTTCCGATTTTAATTTTTATTTTTCAAAATTTTTCCGATTTTAATTTTTATTTTTCAAAATTTTCCGATTTTAATTTTTATTTTTCAAAATTTTTCAAAATTTTAATTTTTTATTTTTTTTTCAAATTTTTCCGATTTTAATTTTTATTTTTCAAAATTTTTCCGATTTTAATTTTTATTTTTCAAAATTTTTCGATTTTAATTTTTATTTTTCAAAATTTTTCCGATTTTAATTTTTATTTTTCAAAATTTTTCCGATTTTAATTTTTATTTTTCAAAATTTTTCCGATTTTAATTTTTTTTTTCAAAATTTTTCCGATTTTAATTTTTATTTTTCAAAATTTTTCCGATTTTAATTTTTATTTTTCAAAATTTTTCCGATTTTAATTTTTTTTATTTTTCAAAATTTTTCCGATTTTAATTTTTTTTTTCATTTTTCAAAATTTTTCCGATTTTAATTTTATTTTTTTCAAATTTTTCCGATTTTAATTTTTATTTTTCAAAATTTTTCCGATTTTAATTTTTATTTTTCAAAATTTTTCGATTTTAATTTTTATTTTTCAAAATTTTTCCGATTTTAATTTTTATTTTTCAAAATTTTTCCGATTTTAATTTTATTTTTCAAAATTTTTCCGATTTTAATTTTTATTTTTCAAAATTTTTCCGATTTTAATTTTATTTTTCAAAATTTTAATTTTAATTTTTATTTTTCAAAATTTTTTTAATTTTAATTTTTTTATTTTTCAAAATTTTTCCGATTTTAATTTTTTTTTTTCAAAATTTTTCCGATTTTAATTTTTATTTTTCAAAATTTTTCCGATTTTAATTTTTATTTTTCAAAATTTTTCCGATTTTAATTTTTATTTTTCAAAATTTTCCGAATTTTATTTTTCAAAATTTTTCCGATTTTAATTTTTTTTTCGATTTTAATTTTTTTTTCAAAATTTTTCCGATTTTAATTTTTTATTTTTCAAAATTTTTCGATTTTAATTTTTATTTTTCAAAATTTTTCCGATTTTAATTTTTATTTTTCAAAATTTTTTTAATTTTAATTTTTAAAATTTTTCCGATTTTAATTTTTTTTTCATTTTTCCGATTTTTTTTTATTTTTCAAAATTTTTCCGATTTTAATTTTTTTTCAAATTTTTCAAAATTTTTCCGATTTTAATTTTTTTTTTTCAAAATTTTTCCGATTTTAATTTTTTTTTCAAAATTTTTTCCGATTTTAATTTTTATTTTTCAAAATTTTTCGATTTTAATTTTTATTTTTCAAAATTTTTCCGATTTTAATTTTTTATTTTTCAAAATTTTTCCGATTTTAATTTTTATTTTTCAAAATTTTTCCGATTTTAATTTTTATTTTTCAAAATTTTTCCGATTTTAATTTTTATTTTTCAAAATTTTTCCGATTTTAATTTTTATTTTTCAAAATTTTTCCGATTTTAATTTTTATTTTTCAAAATTTTTCCGATTTTAATTTTTTTTCATTTTTCAAAATTTTTCCGATTTTAATTTTTTATTTTTTTAATTTTTCCGATTTTAAAATTTTTTTCAAAATTTTTTTTCAATTTTAATTTTATTTTTCAAAATTTTCCGATTTTAATTTTTTTTTTTCAAAATTTTTCCGATTTTAATTTTTTTTTCATTTTTCAAAATTTTTCGATTTTAATTTTTTTTTCATTTTTCAAAATTTTTCCGATTTTAATTTTTTTTATTTTCAAAATTTTTCCGATTTTAATTTTTATTTTTCAAAATTTTTCCGATTTTAATTTTTATTTTTCAAAATTTTTTTAATTTTAATTTTCAAAATTTTTTTAAATTTTTTTCAAAATTTTTCCGATTTTAATTTTTATTTTTCAAAATTTTTCCGATTTTAATTTTTATTTTTTTTTCATTTTAATTTTTCCGATTTTAAAATTTTTCCGATTTTTTTTTCAAATTTTTCCGATTTTAATTTTTTTCCGATTTTTCAAAATTTTTCCGATTTTAATTTTTATTTTTCAAAATTTTTCCGATTTTAATTTTTTTTTTCAAAATTTTTCCGATTTTAATTTTTATTTTTCAAAATTTTAATTTTAATTTTTTTTTCAAATTTTTCCGATTTTAATTTTTATTTTTCAAAATTTTTTTTATTTTAATTTTATTTTTCAAAATTTTTCCGATTTTAATTTTTATTTTTCAAAATTTTTCCGATTTTAATTTTTTTATTTTTCAAAATTTTTCCGATTTTAATTTTTATTTTTCAAAATTTTTTAATTTTTAATTTTTTTTTCGATTTTTCAAAATTTTTCCGATTTTAATTTTTATTTTTCAAAATTTTTCAAAATTTTTCGATTTTAATTTTTATTTTTCAAAATTTTTCCGATTTTAATTTTTATTTTTCAAAATTTTTCCGATTTTAATTTTTATTTTTCAAAATTTTTCCGATTTTAATTTTTATTTTTCAAAATTTTTCCGATTTTAATTTTTATTTTTCAAAATTTTTCCGATTTTAATTTTTATTTTTCAAAATTTTTCCGATTTTAATTTTTATTTTTCAAAATTTTTCCGATTTTAATTTTTATTTTTCAAAATTTTTCCGATTTTAATTTTTTTTTTCAAAATTTTCCGATTTTAATTTTTCAAAATTTTTTTAAAATTTTTCAAATTTTTCCGATTTTTTTTTTTATTTTTCAAAATTTTTCCGATTTTAATTTTTATTTTTCAAAATTTTTTTATTTTTTTTTATTTTTCAAAATTTTTCCGATTTTAATTTTTATTTTTCAAAATTTTTCCGATTTTAATTTTTATTTTTCAAAATTTTTCCGATTTTAATTTTTATTTTTCAAAATTTTTCCGATTTTAATTTTTATTTTTCAAAATTTTTCCGATTTTAATTTTTATTTTTCAAAATTTTTCCGATTTTAATTTTTATTTTTCAAAATTTTTCCGATTTTAATTTTTATTTTTCAAAATTTTTCCGATTTTAATTTTTCAAAATTTTCAAAATTTTTTTTATTTTAATTTTTTCGATTTTTCAAAATTTTTCCGATTTTAATTTTTAATTTTTATTTTCAAAATTTTTCCGATTTTAATTTTTATTTTTCAAAATTTTTCCGATTTTAATTTTATTTTTCAAAATTTTCCGATTTTAATTTTATTTTTCAAAATTTTTTTAATTTTTTATTTTAAAAATTTTCCGATTTTAATTTTTTTCAAATTTTTCAAAATTTTTCCGATTTTAATTTTTATTTTTCAAAATTTTTCCGATTTTAATTTTATTTTTTCAAATTTTTTTTAATTTTTATTTTTCAAAATTTTTTTTATTTTTATTTTTCAAAATTTTTCCGATTTTAATTTTTATTTTTCAAAATTTTTCCGATTTTAATTTTTATTTTTCAAAATTTTTCCGATTTTAATTTTTATTTTTCAAAATTTTTCCGATTTTAATTTTTATTTTTTTTTCAATTTTAATTTTTTTTTCAATTTTTCCGATTTTAATTTTTTTTTCAAAATTTTTCCGATTTTAATTTTTTTTTTTTTAAAATTTTTCCGATTTTAATTTTTATTTTTCAAAATTTTTCCGATTTTAATTTTTATTTTTCAAAATTTTTCCGATTTTAATTTTATTTTTCAAAATTTTTCCGATTTTAATTTTTATTTTTCAAAATTTTAATTTTAATTTTTATTTTTCAAAATTTTTCCGATTTTAATTTTTTATTTTTCAAAATTTTTCCGATTTTAATTTTTATTTTTCAAAATTTTTCCGATTTTAATTTTTTATTTTTCAAAATTTTTCCGATTTTAATTTTTATTTTTCAAAATTTTTCCGATTTTAATTTTATTTTTCAAAATTTCCGATTTTAATTTTTTTTTTCAAAATTTTTCGATTTTAATTTTTATTTTTCAAAATTTTTCCGATTTTAATTTTTTTTCATTTTTCAAAATTTTTTTTTATTTTTCATTTTATTTTTATTTTTCAAAATTTTTCCGATTTTAATTTTTATTTTTCAAAATTTTTCCGATTTTAATTTTTTTTTCATTTTTCAAAATTTTTCCGATTTTAATTTTTATTTTTCAAAATTTTTCCGAATTTTAATTTTCAAAATTTTTTTAAAAAAATTTTCCGATTTTAATTTTTATTTTTCAAAATTTTTCGATTTTAATTTTTATTTTTCAAAATTTTTCCGATTTTAATTTTTATTTTTCAAAATTTTTCCGATTTTAATTTTTTTTTTTTCAAAATTTTTCCGATTTTAATTTTTATTTTTCAAAATTTTTCCGATTTTAATTTTTATTTTTCAAAATTTTTCGATTTTAATTTTTTTTTTTCAAAATTTTTTTTAATTTTAATTTTTCAAAATTTTTCCGATTTTAATTTTTTTCAAAATTTTAATTTTAATTTTTATTTTTCAAAATTTTTCCGATTTTAATTTTTATTTTTTTCAAAATTTTCCGATTTTAATTTTATTTTTCAAAATTTTTCCGATTTTAATTTTATTTTTCAAAATTTTTCCGATTTTAATTTTTATTTTTCAAAATTTTTCCGATTTTAATTTTTATTTTTCAAAATTTTTTTTATTTTAATTTTTTTGATTTTTCAAAATTTTTTTCCGATTTTAATTTTTATTTTTCAAAATTTTTCCGATTTTAATTTTTATTTTTCAAAATTTTTCCGATTTTAATTTTTATTTTTCAAAATTTTTCCGATTTTAATTTTTATTTTTCAAAATTTTTCGATTTTAATTTTTTTTTTTCAAAATTTTTCCGATTTTAATTTTTATTTTTCAAAATTTTTCCGATTTTAATTTTTATTTTTCAAAATTTTTCCGATTTTAATTTTTATTTTTCAAAATTTTTCCGATTTTAATTTTTATTTTTTTTTCCGATTTTAATTTTTATTTTTCAAAATTTTATTTTAATTTTATTTTTCAAAATTTTTTTTAATTTTTATTTTTCAAAATTTTTCCGATTTTAATTTTTATTTTTCAAAATTTTTCCGATTTTAATTTTTTTTTTTTTTAAAAAAATTTTCCGATTTTAATTTTTTTTTTTCAAAATTTTTCGATTTTAATTTTTATTTTTCAAAATTTTTCCGATTTTAATTTTTATTTTTCAAAATTTTTCCGATTTTAATTTTTTTTTTTCAAAATTTTTCCGATTTTAATTTTTATTTTTCAAAATTTTTCCGATTTTAATTTTTTTTATTTTCAAAATTTTTCCGATTTTAATTTTTATTTTTCAAAATTTTTCCGATTTTAATTTTTATTTTTCAAAATTTTTCCGATTTTAATTTTATATTTTTCAAAATTTTTCCGATTTTAATTTTTATTTTTCAAAATTTTTCCGATTTTAATTTTTATTTTTCAAAATTTTTCCGATTTTAATTTTATTTTTTCAAAATTTTTCCGATTTTAATTTTTATTTTTCAAAATTTTTCCGATTTTAATTTTTATTTTTCAAAATTTTTCCGATTTTAATTTTTATTTTTTAAAATTTTTCAAAATTTTTAATTTTATTTTTCAAAATTTTTCCGATTTTAATTTTTATTTTTCAAAATTTTTCCGATTTTAATTTTTATTTTTCAAAATTTTTCCGATTTTAATTTTATTTTTCAAAATTTTTCCGATTTTAATTTTTTTTCAAAATTTTTCCGATTTTTCAAAATTTTTCCGATTTTAATTTTTATTTTTCAAAATTTTTCCGATTTTAATTTTTATTTTTCAAAATTTTTCCGATTTTAATTTTTTATTTTTCAAAATTTTTCCGATTTTAATTTTTATTTTTTTTTCCGAAAATTTTTTTTCAAAATTTTAATTTTAATTTTTTTTTCAAAATTTTTCCGATTTTAATTTTTATTTTTCAAAATTTTTCCGATTTTAATTTTTATTTTTCAAAATTTTTCCGATTTTAATTTTTATTTTTCAAAATTTTTCGATTTTAATTTTTATTTTTCAAAATTTTTCCGATTTTAATTTTTTATTTTTCAAAATTTTTCCGATTTTAATTTTTTTTCATTTTTCAAAATTTTTCCGATTTTAATTTTATTTTTCAAAATTTTTCCGATTTTAATTTTTATTTTTCAAAATTTTTCCGATTTTAATTTTTATTTTTCAAAATTTTTCCGATTTTAATTTTTATTTTTCAAAATTTTTCCGATTTTAATTTTTTATTTTCAAAATTTTTCCGATTTTAATTTTTATTTTTCAAAATTTTTCAAAATTTTTCGATTTTAATTTTTATTTTTCAAAATTTTTCCGATTTTAATTTTTATTTTTCAAAATTTTTCCGATTTTAATTTTTATTTTTCAAAATTTTTCCGATTTTAATTTTTATTTTTCAAAATTTTTCCGATTTTAATTTTTATTTTTCAAAATTTTTCCGATTTTAATTTTTATTTTTCAAAATTTTTCCGATTTTAATTTTTATTTTTCAAAATTTTTCCGATTTTAATTTTTATTTTTCAAAATTTTTCCGATTTTAATTTTTATTTTTCAAAATTTTTCCGATTTTAATTTTTATTTTTCAAAATTTTTCCGATTTTAATTTTTTTTTCAAAATTTCCGATTTTAATTTTTATTTTTCAAAATTTTTCCGATTTTAATTTTTCAAAATTTTTCCGATTTTAATTTTTATTTTTCAAAATTTTTCCGATTTTAATTTTTTTTTTCAAAATTTTTCGATTTTAATTTTTATTTTTCAAAAAATTTTTCCGATTTTAATTTTTATTTTTCAAAATTTTTCCGATTTTAATTTTTCATTTTTCAAAATTTTTTTTTCGATTTTAATTTTAATTTTTTTTCAAAATTTTTCCGATTTTAATTTTTTATTTTTCAAAATTTTTCCGATTTTAATTTTTATTTTTCAAAATTTTTCCGATTTTAATTTTTATTTTTCAAAATTTTTCCGATTTTAATTTTTATTTTTCAAAATTTTTCCGATTTTAATTTTTATTTTTCAAAATTTTTCCGATTTTAATTTTTTTCAAAATTTCAAAATTTTTCCGATTTTAATTTTCAAAATATTTTTTAAAATTTTTTTTCAAATTTTTTCGATTTTTTTTTTTTCAAAATTTTTCCGATTTTAATTTTTATTTTTCAAAATTTTTCCGATTTTAATTTTTATTTTTCAAAATTTTTCCGATTTTAATTTTTTTTTTTCAAAATTTTTCCGATTTTAATTTTTATTTTTCAAAATTTTTCCGATTTTAATTTTTATTTTTCAAAATTTTTCCGATTTTAATTTTTATTTTTCAAAATTTCCGATTTTAATTTTTTTTCAAAATTTTTTTTAATTTTTATTTTTCAAAATTTTTCCGATTTTAATTTTTATTTTCAAAATTTTTCCGATTTTAATTTTTATTTTTCAAAATTTTTCCGATTTTAATTTTTATTTTTCAAAATTTTTCCGATTTTAATTTTTATTTTTCAAAATTTTTCCGATTTTAATTTTTATTTTTCAAAATTTTTCCGATTTTTTTATTTTTCAAAATTTTTCCGATTTTAATTTTTATTTTTCAAAATTTTTCGATTTTAATTTTTATTTTTCAAAATTTTTCCGATTTTAATTTTTATTTTTCAAAATTTTTCCGATTTTAATTTTTATTTTTCAAAATTTTTCCGATTTTAATTTTATTTTTTCAAAATTTTTAAAATTTTTTCCGATTTTAATTTTTTTTTCAAAATTTTTCATTTTATTTTTATTTTTCAAAATTTTTTAATTTTTATTTTTCAAAATTTTTCCGATTTTAATTTTTATTTTTCAAAATTTTTCCGATTTTAATTTTTATTTTTCAAAATTTTTCCGATTTTAATTTTTTATTTTTCAAAATTTTTCCGATTTTAATTTTTATTTTTCAAAATTTTTCCGATTTTAATTTTTATTTTTCAAAATTTTTCCGATTTTAATTTTTATTTTTCAAAATTTTTCCGATTTTAATTTTTATTTTTCAAAATTTTTCCGATTTTAATTTTTATTTTTCAAAATTTTTCAAAATTTTTTTTCAAAATTTTAATTTTAATTTTTCAAAATTTTTCCGATTTTAATTTTTTTCATTTTTCAAAATTTTTTTCGATTTTAATTTTTTTTTATTTTTCAAAATTTTTCCGATTTTAATTTTTTTTTCAAAATTTTTCCGATTTTAATTTTTATTTTTCAAAATTTTTCGATTTTAATTTTTATTTTTCAAAATTTTTCCGATTTTAATTTTTTTTTCAAAATTTTCAAAATTTTTCCGATTTTAATTTTTATTTTTCAAAATTTTTCCGATTTTAATTTTTAATTTTTTTTAAAATTTTTTTTTTTAATTTTTCCGATTTTTTCAAAATTTTTCCGATTTTAATTTTAATTTTATTTTTTCAAAATTTTTCCGATTTTAATTTTTATTTTTCAAAATTTTTCCGATTTTAATTTTTATTTTTCAAAATTTTTCCGATTTTAATTTTTATTTTTCAAAATTTTTCCGATTTTAATTTTTTTTATTTTTCAAAATTTTTCCGATTTTAATTTTTATTTTTCAAAATTTTCCGATTTTAATTTTTTCAAAATTTTTTTTAAAATTTTTCAAATTTTTCCGATTTTAATTTTTTTTTCAAAATTTTTCAATTTTAATTTTATTTTTCAAAATTTTATTTTTTTTTTTTTCAAAATTTTTCCGATTTTAATTTTTATTTTTCAAAATTTTTCCGATTTTAATTTTTATTTTTCAAAATTTTTCCGATTTTAATTTTTATTTTTCAAAATTTTTCCGATTTTAATTTTTATTTTTCAAAATTTTTCCGATTTTAATTTTTATTTTTCAAAATTTTTCGATTTTAATTTTAAAATTTTTCCGATTTTAATTTTTATTTTTCAAAATTTTTCCGATTTTAATTTTTATTTTTCAAAATTTTTCCGATTTTAATTTTTATTTTTCAAAATTTTTCCGATTTTAATTTTTTTTTTCAAAATTTTTCCGATTTTAATTTTTATTTTTCAAAATTTTTCCGATTTTAATTTTTATTTTTCAAAATTTTTCCGATTTTAATTTTTATTTTTCAAAATTTTCCGATTTTAATTTTTCAAAATTTTCAAAATTTTTATTTTTCAAAATTTTAATTTTAATTTTTTATTTTTCAAAATTTTTCCGATTTTAATTTTCAAAATTTTTCCGATTTTAATTTTAAAATTTTTCCGATTTTAATTTTTATTTTTCAAAATTTTTCCGATTTTAATTTTTATTTTTCAAAATTTTTCCGATTTTAATTTTTATTTTTTTTCAAAATTTTTCCGATTTTAATTTTTATTTTTCAAAATTTTTTTTAATTTTAATTTTTATTTTTCAAAAATTTTTCCGATTTTAATTTTTATTTTTCAAAATTTTTCCGATTTTAATTTTTATTTTTCAAAATTTTTCCGATTTTAATTTTTTATTTTTCAAAATTTTTCCGATTTTAATTTTTATTTTTCAAAATTTTTCCGATTTTAATTTTTTATTTTTCAAAATTTTTCCGATTTTAATTTTATTTTTCAAAATTTTTCCGATTTTAATTTTTATTTTTCAAAATTTTTCCGATTTTAATTTTATTTTTCAAAAATTTTCCGATTTTAATTTTATTTTTCAAAATTTTTCGATTTTAATTTTTATTTTTCAAAATTTTTCCGATTTTAATTTTTATTTTTCAAAATTTTTCCGATTTTAATTTTTATTTTTCAAAATTTTTCCGATTTTAATTTTTATTTTTCAAAATTTTTCCGATTTTAATTTTTATTTTTCAAAATTTTTCCGATTTTAATTTTTATTTTTCAAAATTTTTCCGATTTTAATTTTTATTTTTCAAAATTTTTCCGATTTTAATTTTTATTTTTCAAAATTTTTCCGATTTTATTTTTCAAAATTTTTTTAATTTTTATTTTTCAAAATTTTTCCGATTTTAATTTTTTTATTTTTCAAAATTTTTCCGATTTTAATTTTTATTTTTCAAAATTTTTCCGATTTTAATTTTTATTTTTCAAAATTTTTCCGATTTTAATTTTTATTTTTCAAAATTTTTCCGATTTTAATTTTCAAAATTTTCCGATTTTTTTTTTCAAAATTTTTTCGATTTTAATTTTTATTTTTCAAAATTTTTCGATTTTAATTTTTATTTTTCAAAATTTTTTTTTCAAAATTTTCCGATTTTAATTTTTTCAAAATTTTTCCGATTTTAATTTTTATTTTTCAAAATTTTTCCGATTTTAATTTTTATTTTTCAAAATTTTTCCGATTTTAATTTTTATTTTTCAAAATTTTTCCGATTTTAATTTTTATTTTTCAAAATTTTTCCGATTTTAATTTTTTTTTTTTCAAAATTTTTCCGATTTTAATTTTTATTTTTCAAAATTTTTCCGATTTTAATTTTTATTTTTCAAAATTTTAATTTTTATTTTAAAATTTTTATTTTCAAAATTTTTCCGATTTTAATTTTTATTTTTCAAAATTTTTCCGATTTTAATTTTTATTTTTCAAAATTTTTCCGATTTTAATTTTTTTTTCAAAATTTTTTCAATTTTAATTTTTATTTTTCAAATTTTAATTTTAATTTTTTTTTCAAAATTTTTCCGATTTTAATTTTTATTTTTCAAAATTTTTCCGATTTTAATTTTTATTTTTCAAAATTTTTTTTCCGATTTTAATTTTTATTTTTCAAAATTTTTCCGATTTTAATTTTTATTTTTCAAAATTTTTCGATTTTAATTTTTATTTTTCAAAATTTTTCCGATTTTAATTTTTATTTTTCAAAATTTTTCCGATTTTAATTTTTATTTTTCAAAATTTTTCCGATTTTAATTTTTATTTTTCAAAATTTTTTTTAATTTTATTTTTCAAAATTTTTCGATTTTAATTTTTTTTTCAAAATTTTTCCGATTTTAATTTTATTTTTTCAAATTTTTCCGATTTTAATTTTTTTTTTTCAAAATTTTTCCGATTTTAATTTTTATTTTTCAAAATTTTTCCGATTTTAATTTTTATTTTTCAAAATTTTTCCGATTTTAATTTTTATTTTTCAAAATTTTTCCGATTTTAATTTTTTTTTTCAAAATTTTTCCGATTTTAATTTTATTTTTCAAAATTTTTCGATTTTAATTTTTATTTTTCAAAATTTTTCCGATTTTAATTTTTTTTTCAAAATTTTTCCGATTTTAATTTTTTTATTTTTCAAAATTTTTCCGATTTTAATTTTTATTTTTCAAAAATTTTTCCGATTTTAATTTTTATTTTTCAAAATTTTTCCGATTTTAATTTTTATTTTTCAATTTTAATTTTAATTTTTTTTTCAAAATTTTTCCGATTTTAATTTTTATTTTTCAAAATTTTTCCGATTTTAATTTTTATTTTTCAAAATTTTTCCGATTTTAATTTTTATTTTTCAAAATTTTTCCGATTTTAATTTTTTTTTTTTTCAAAATTTTTCCGATTTTAATTTTTATTTTTCAAAATTTTTCCGATTTTAATTTTTATTTTTTCAAAATTTTTCCGATTTTAATTTTTTTTTTTCAAAATTTTAATTTTAATTTTTTTTATTTTTCAAAATTTTTTTAATTTTTTTTCGATTTTAATTTTATTTTTTCAAAAATTTTTCCGATTTTAATTTTTATTTTTCAAAATTTTTCCGATTTTAATTTTTATTTTTCAAAATTTTTCCGATTTTAATTTTTATTTTTCAAAATTTTTTTAATTTTAAAATTTTTTTTTTTTTTTTCAAAATTTTTCCGATTTTAATTTTTATTTTTCAAAATTTTTCCGATTTTAATTTTATTTTTCAAAATTTTTCCGATTTTAATTTTTATTTTTCAAAATTTTTCCGATTTTAATTTTTATTTTTCAAAATTTTTCCGATTTTAATTTTTATTTTTTTTTCCGATTTTAATTTTTATTTTTTTTTTCCGATTTTAATTTTTATTTTTCAAAATTTTTCCGATTTTAATTTTTATTTTTCAAAATTTTTCCGATTTTAATTTTTTTTTCAAAATTTTTTTAATTTTTTTTTCAAAATTTTCCGATTTTAATTTTTTTTTCAAAATTTTTCCGATTTTAATTTTTATTTTTCAAAATTTTTCCGATTTTAATTTTTATTTTTCAAAATTTTTTTAATTTTATTTTTCAAAATTTTCCGATTTTAATTTTTATTTTTCAAAATTTTTCGATTTTAATTTTTATTTTTCAAAATTTTTCCGATTTTAATTTTTATTTTTCAAAATTTTTCCGATTTTAATTTTTTTCAATTTTTCAAAATTTTTCCGATTTTAATTTTATTTTTCAAAAAATTTTCCGATTTTAATTTTTATTTTTCAAAATTTTTCCGATTTTAATTTTTATTTTTCAAAATTTTAATTTTTATTTTAATTTTTTTTTTTCAAAATTTTTCCGATTTTAATTTTTATTTTTCAAAATTTTTCCGATTTTAATTTTTATTTTTCAAAATTTTTCCGATTTTAATTTTTTATTTTTCAAAATTTTTCGATTTTAATTTTTATTTTTCAAAATTTTTCCGATTTTAATTTTTATTTTTCAAAATTTTTCCGATTTTAATTTTTATTTTTCAAAATTTTTCCGATTTTAATTTTTATTTTTTCAAAATTTTTCGATTTTAATTTTTATTTTTCAAAATTTTTCGATTTTAATTTTTATTTTTTTCAAAATTTTTCCGATTTTAATTTTTATTTTTCAAAATTTTTCCGATTTTAATTTTATTTTTCAAAATTTTTCCGATTTTAATTTTATTTTTCAAAATTTTTCAAATTTTAATTTTTATTTTTCAAAATTTTTCCGATTTTAATTTTTATTTTTCAAAATTTTTCCGATTTTAATTTTTATTTTTCAAAATTTTTCCGATTTTAATTTTTATTTTTTTTCAAAATTTTTCCGATTTTAATTTTTTTTATTTTTCAAAATTTTTCCGATTTTAATTTTTATTTTTCAAAATTTTTCCGATTTTAATTTTTATTTTTCAAAATTTTTCCGATTTTAATTTTTATTTTTCAAAATTTTTCCGATTTTAATTTTTATTTTTCAAAATTTTTCCGATTTTAATTTTTTTTTTCAAAATTTTTCCGATTTTAATTTTTATTTTTCAAAATTTTTCCGATTTTAATTTTTATTTTTCAAAATTTTTCGATTTTAATTTTTATTTTTCAAAATTTTTCCGATTTTAATTTTTATTTTTCAAAATTTTTCCGATTTTAATTTTTTATTTTTCAAAATTTTTCCGATTTTAATTTTTTTTTTCATTTTTCAAAATTTTTTTATTTTAATTTTTTTAATTTTTTTTTCAAAATTTTTCCGATTTTAATTTTATTTTTCAAAATTTTTCCGATTTTAATTTTTATTTTTCAAAATTTTTCCGATTTTAATTTTATTTTTCAAAATTTTTTATTTTTTTTATTTTTCAAAATTTTTCCGATTTTAATTTTATTTTTCAAAATTTTTATTTTTCAAAATTTTTCCGATTTTAATTTTTATTTTTCAAAATTTTTCCGATTTTAATTTTTATTTTTCAAAATTTTTCGATTTTAATTTTTATTTTTCAAAATTTTTCCGATTTTAATTTTTTTTTTTTCAAATTTTTCAAAAATTTTTATTTTAAAATTTTTCCGATTTTTTTTATTTTTTTTTCAAATTTTTCCGATTTTAATTTTTATTTTTCAAAATTTTTCCGATTTTAATTTTTATTTTTCAAAATTTTTCCGATTTTAATTTTATTTTTCAAAATTTTTCCGATTTTAATTTTTATTTTTCAAAATTTTTCCGATTTTAATTTTTATTTTTCAAAATTTTTCCGATTTTAATTTTTATTTTTCAAAATTTTTCCGATTTTAATTTTATTTTTCAAAATTTTTCATTTTAATTTTTATTTTTCAAAATTTTTTTTAATTTTTATTTTTCAAAATTTTTCCGATTTTAATTTTTATTTTTCAAAATTTTTCCGATTTTAATTTTTATTTTTCAAAATTTTTCCGATTTTAATTTTTCAAATTTTTCAAAATTTTTTTCGATTTTAATTTTTATTTTTCAAAATTTTTCCGATTTTAATTTTTTTAATTTTTCAAAATTTTTCCGATTTTAATTTTTATTTTTCAAAATTTTTCCGATTTTAATTTTTATTTTTCAAAATTTTTCCGATTTTAATTTTTATTTTTCAAAATTTTTCGATTTTAATTTTTATTTTTCAAAATTTTTCCGATTTTTTTATTTTTCAAAATTTTTCCGATTTTAATTTTTATTTTTCAAAATTTTTCCGATTTTAATTTTTATTTTTCAAAATTTTTCCGATTTTAATTTTTATTTTTCAAAATTTTTCCGATTTTAATTTTTATTTTTCAAAATTTTTCAAATTTTAATTTTTTTTTCAAAATTTTTCCGATTTTAATTTTTATTTTTCAAAATTTTTCCGATTTTAATTTTTATTTTTCAAAATTTTTCCGATTTTAATTTTTTTTTCAAAATTTTTAATTTTATTTTTCAAAATTTTTCCGATTTTAATTTTTATTTTTCAAAATTTTCCGATTTTAATTTTTATTTTTCAAAATTTTTCCGATTTTAATTTTTATTTTTTCAAAATTTTCCGATTTTAATTTTTATTTTCAAAATTTTTTTTTCCGATTTTAATTTTTTTTTTTCAAAATTTTTCCGATTTTAATTTTTATTTTTCAAAATTTTTCCGATTTTAATTTTTTATTTTTCAAAATTTTTCCGATTTTAATTTTTTTTATTTTTCAAAATTTTTCGATTTTAATTTTTATTTTTTTCAAAATTTTTCCGATTTTAATTTTATTTTTTTTCAATTTTAATTTTTTTTTCAAAATTTTTCGATTTTAATTTTTATTTTTCAAAATTTTTCCGATTTTAATTTTTATTTTTCAAAATTTTTCCGATTTTAATTTTTATTTTTCAAAATTTTTCCGATTTTAATTTTTATTTTTCAAAATTTTTCCGATTTTAATTTTTTATTTTTCAAAATTTTTCCGATTTTAATTTTTCAAAATTTTTTAATTTTATTTTTCAAAATTTTTTAATTTTAATTTTTCAAAATTTTTTTAATTTTTATTTTTCAAAATTTTCGATTTTAATTTTTATTTTTCAAAATTTTTCCGATTTTAATTTTTTATTTTTCAAAATTTTTCCGATTTTAATTTTTATTTTTCAAAATTTTTCCGAAATTTTCCGATTTTAATTTTTTTATTTTTCAAAATTTTTCCGATTTTAATTTTTATTTTTCAAAATTTTTCGATTTTAATTTTTATTTTTCAAAATTTTTCCGATTTTAATTTTTTATTTTTCAAAATTTTTCCGATTTTAATTTTTATTTTTCAAAATTTTTCCGATTTTAATTTTTATTTTTCAAAATTTTTCCGATTTTAAATTTTTATTTTTCAAAATTTTCCGATTTTAATTTTTTATTTTTCAAAATTTTTCGATTTTAATTTTTATTTTTCAAAATTTTTCCGATTTTAATTTTTATTTTTCAAAATTTTTCCGATTTTAATTTTTATTTTTCAAAATTTTTCCGAATTTTTATTTTTCAAAATTTTCCGATTTTAATTTTTATTTTTTCAAATTTTTTCGATTTTAATTTTTATTTTTCAAAATTTTCCGATTTTAATTTTATTTTTCAAAATTTTTTTAATTTTTTTTTCAAAATTTTTCCGATTTTAATTTTTATTTTTCAAAATTTTTCCGATTTTAATTTTTATTTTTCAAAATTTTTTTAATTTTAAAAATTTTTTTTGATTTTAATTTTTCAAAAAATTTTGGCGATTTTAATTTTTAATTTTTTTTTTTCAATTTTAATTTTTATTTTTCAAAATTTTTCCGATTTTAATTTTTATTTTTCAAAATTTTTCCGATTTTAATTTTTTTTTTTTCAAAATTTTTCGATTTTAATTTTTATTTTTCAAAATTTTTCGATTTTAATTTTTATTTTTCAAAATTTTTCCGATTTTAATTTTTATTTTTCAAAATTTTTCCGATTTTAATTTTTATTTTTCAAAATTTTTCCGATTTTAATTTTTTATTTTTCAAAATTTTTCCGATTTTAATTTTTATTTTTCAAAATTTTTCCGATTTTAATTTTTATTTTTCAAAATTTTTCCGATTTTAATTTTTATTTTTCAAAATTTTTCCGATTTTAATTTTTTTTATTTTTCAAAATTTTTCCGATTTTAATTTTTATTTTTCAAAATTTTTCCGATTTTAATTTTTTTTTCAAAATTTTTCCGATTTTAATTTTTATTTTTCAAAATTTTTCGATTTTAATTTTTATTTTTCAAAATTTTTCCGATTTTAATTTTTTTTTTTTCAAAATTTTTCGATTTAATTTTTATTTTTCAAAATTTTTCCGATTTTAATTTTTTTTTTTTCAAAATTTTTCCGATTTTAATTTTTTTTCAAAATTTTTTCAAAATTTTTCAATTTTAAATTTTTATTTTTCAAAATTTTTCCGATTTTAATTTTTATTTTTCAAAATTTTTCCGATTTTAATTTTTATTTTTCAAAATTTTTCCGATTTTAATTTTTATTTTTCAAAATTTTTAATTTTATTTTTCAATTTTTTCCGATTTTAATTTTAATTTTTTTTTCCGATTTTAATTTTTATTTTTCAAAATTTTTCCGATTTTAATTTTTATTTTTCAAAATTTTTCCGATTTTAATTTTTATTTTTCAAAATTTTTCCGATTTTAATTTTTTTTTCAAAATTTTTCCGATTTTAATTTTTTTTTCAAAATTTTCAAAATTTTTAATTTTTTTTTTTTCAAAATTTTTTCGATTTTAATTTTTATTTTTCAAAATTTTTCCGATTTTAATTTTTATTTTTCAAAATTTTTCCGATTTTAATTTTTATTTTTCAAAATTTTTCCGATTTTAATTTTTATTTTTCAAAATTTTTCCGATTTTAATTTTTATTTTTCAAAATTTTTTTTTTTTAATTTTTATTTTTCAAAATTTTTCCGATTTTAATTTTTATTTTTCAAAATTTTTCCGATTTTAATTTTTATTTTTCAAAATTTTTCCGATTTTAATTTTTATTTTTCAAAATTTTTCCGATTTTAATTTTTATTTTTCAAAATTTTTCCGATTTTAATTTTTATTTTTCAAAATTTTTCCGATTTTAATTTTTATTTTTCAAAATTTTTCGATTTTAATTTTTATTTTTCAAAATTTTTCCGATTTTAATTTTTATTTTTCAAAATTTTTCCGATTTTAATTTTTATTTTTCAAAATTTTTTTAATTTTAATTTTCAAAATTTTTCAAAATTTTTCAAAATTTTAATTTTAATTTTTTTTTTCAAAA
Source organism: Drosophila sulfurigaster albostrigata (assembly GCF_023558435.1). Lineage (NCBI taxonomy): Eukaryota > Metazoa > Arthropoda > Insecta > Diptera > Drosophilidae > Drosophila > Drosophila sulfurigaster. The sequence continues at coordinate 404 of NW_026909693.1, read as the reverse complement.
TTTTTCCGATTTTAATTTTTATTTTTCAAAATTTTTCCGATTTTAATTTTTTTTCAAAATTTCAAAATTTTTTTTTCATTTTAATTTTTATTTTTTTCAAAATTTTTCCGATTTTAATTTTTTTTCATTTTTCAAAATTTTTCCGATTTTAATTTTTATTTTTCAAAATTTTTCCGATTTTAATTTTTATTTTTCAAAATTTTTCCGATTTTAATTTTTTATTTTTCAAAATTTTTCCGATTTTAATTTTTATTTTTCAAAATTTTTTTTAATTTTTTTTCAAATTTTCAAAATTTTTTTTGATTTTAATTTTTATTTTTCAAAATTTTTCCGATTTTAATTTTTATTTTTCAAAATTTTTCCGATTTTAATTTTTATTTTTCAAAATTTTTCTGATTTTAATT
>NW_026909692.1:0-12138 GCF_023558435.1 Drosophila sulfurigaster albostrigata | reverse complement strand
CTATTATAAGATATGTAAGATCAGGACTACAGCACCGAGAACTGCAAAACAGTATTGCAGCGATTCACTTCTCGTCAATGAAGCAACTTCGTGATGCAGCTGAATCTTATTTTGTAAATAGAGGTCGACCGAGTACAACAAAAAGAATTCTTACCAAAAGGCAGCAACTTCGAGCAAAAGCAGGACAGCGATGTAAAGTCATCAAAATCAAGGGAAACCCTGAAGTGTTACAACTGCGGAGGTTGGGACACTTTGCTAGTCGTGCACAAAGGAAAAGAAAAAGCTGCGCTGTAATAAATGCAACAAATTTCATGAGCCAAACGGAGCTTGTCATTCCGCGAATACAATGCGTTTAGGAGCCACTAATCATGACAAACTTTTCATCAGAAAAATCTTGATAAATTCACACGAGTATAGCGCCTTCATTGATACAGGTAGCCAGGCTAGTATCATGCGCCAATCTGTTGCCAAGAAAATCAACGCTGAACGCCACAAATGTTCTATGCAAATAAGAGGCATTTGCGGGGGTTCATGTATCCTCACAGAAGCGATCATTGTGGATATGGACATCGAAGGAAAAGTAGTCACAGCCAAAGTATATGTAGCAGACGACGACCTGTTACAGGAGGATTTCCTATTGGGACAAGATGTTATCATTAGCGCTCATCTCACGCTATGCTTTGAGCCACATGTCACAGAAGTTAAGCGAGCAGTTCATCAGCAGTTAATTCCAATCGGCAATGCTATAGACAAACTTTTGATAAATTTTCAGAATGATCAGGAAAGAGGCAAAATACGTAATTTGCTGGAAAGGTTCCCCAACGTTTTCTCTACAGGATTGCAAGACATCGGAAAAACAAATTTAGTCAAGCCCATATAATTGTTGAGAGCGGTCAGACAGTTTCTCAAGCGCCTTATCGAGTTTCCGAGCCAAAGAAGGAAGTTGTTCGCAAAATGGTCGACGAGTTGTTGGAGCAGGATATTATAACGTTATCCACATCAGAGTACGCCAGCCCGATAGTGCTCATCAAAAAGCCGAATGGTAGTGATCGAATGTGTGTCGATTACAGACGTCTGAACAAGTTGATTAAGAAGGAAAATTTCCCAGTACCGAACATTGAAGAGCGCCTGCAGGAGGCAAAACGATATAAGTACTTTTCATCCCTGGACCTTAACAGTGGCTATTACCAGATTGAAATAGCCCCAGAGAGCAGGAAATTCACAGCATTTATCACCACCGATGGATTATATGAATTCAAGCGACTTCCATTTGGATTGAAGAACGCACCTGCTGTTTTTAATCGACTAATGGCAGAATTACAGAGGAGAGTGTACAAAGGCGATATGATACACTATATGGATGACATCCTTATTGGTAGCCATACTTTTAGCGAAATGTATGAGAAGCTAGAGCGAGTCCTTAAAGTTTTGCATGAGTGTGGATTGACTTTAAACATGGATAAATGTGAACTATACAAGCAGTCAATCACATTCCTTGGTCACCAAATACATGCAGACGGCATTAGCCCTGGGGATATTAAGACGAATGCCATTAGAATGTTTCCGAAGCCCACCAATGTAACCGATGTGAGAAAGTTCCTGGGTCTCACTGGTTATTTTCGCAAATTCGTGGCTGGATATGCTATCATCTCAGAGCCATTGCGTTTCCTATTGCGCAAGGAACAGAAATTCATGTGGAAGCCAGCACAACAAGATGCATTTGACGAGTTAAAGAGATGCCAGTAATCACTAGTTACCGTTTAGATGCTGATCATGAACTTCATACAGATGCCAGTGCCATTGGTTTGGCAGGAGTATTGCTACAACATGAAGAGAACCAGTTAAAGCCAATTGCCTATTTTAGCCGAGCTACTTCCAAACCGGAGAAGAACTTCCACAGTTACGAGCTTGAAGCTTTAGCTGTTGTGGAATCGTTGGAGCGATTTAAATACTACGTATATGGTAAAAAGCTGAAAGTTGTTACAGATTGTAATGCACTGAAAACGTCAATGGAGAAACGAGAGCTTATACCCCGGATTGCTAGATGGTGGTTGCGTATTCAAGAATTTGACATAGACATTGTCCATTGCGCTGGAACACAGATGAGTCATGTGGATGCACTAAGTCGAGCACCATTCGAAGATCATCATGAGATGGATACAGCATGCTTAAAGATCTCAAAACCATAATTGTCGAAGCTGATTGGTTATTTTCTATACAATTGCAGGACGAGAAAATCAGAAAAATTGTTGCCGATATGAAATCAGAGAAGAAATCGGAGACCGACGAATATCTTATAGAACATGACCGTCTCTTCCGAAAGTACAAAGATAAGTTGTTGTGGGTTGTGCCAAAGCCGTTAAGATTTCATATTTTACACGAATGTCATGATAAGGCCGGACATATGAGCACAGACAAGACGATGGCTCGAATTCTGAATTTGTTTTGGTTCCCTCGAATGCGTAATTTTGTTAAGAGCTATATAAAAGCATGTGTAGGCTGCGCACTTTACAAAATACCAGGTGGAAGACAGGAAGGTCAGTACCACTATAATCCCATCAATCCGATTCCCTTTTCCACCATACACATGGATCACCTAGGACCTTTTCCTAAAAGTTCTAAACGAAATGAGCATATTCTTGTAATCGTCGATGCCTTCACAAAATTCACCATAGTACGAGCGGTGAAGAGTACCGCAACTAAACACGTCCTGGATATACTGCAAGATGTAACAAGCTATTTGGGAATGCCAGAGAGAATCGTAACAGATCGTGGAACAGCCTTTACATCGAAAGATTTTGAAAAGTACTGCAAGTCAAACAACGTAAAGCACATACTTAATGCTGTTAGGACACCACGAGCCAATGGTCATGCAGAGCGAGCGAACCGAATTATATTGTCTATGTTATTGCCTTCTAATGAAAATGAGAAGCGATGGGACGAGAACATGCGAACAATTCAGTGGAGCATTAATAAAATGGTAAATAGTACAACTAAATGTTCCCCATTCCAGCTCCTTTATGGTTATGAGCCTCGAGATATTCTCAAAAATACATTGACGAACGTAATCCAAGGTCATGACCAAACGATGTTATCAGATGCAGAGTTAAACAAACTCAGAAGAGATGCTGCGACTACAGTCAACGATCATCGAGCTGCTGCGAAGAAGCGCTACGATGCCACACATTCCACACCAACAGTATACAAACTAGATGATCTTATTTTGGTCGAGAATGAGCCGTTTAGCACGGGCACCTCCCGAAAATTGGAGCCTCGATATAAAGGTCCTTTTATTATCACCAAAGTGCTGCCAAATGACAGATATCTAGTCGAAGATCTGCCACATGCTCAACGAAAGCAGAAACATTACAAATCTGTCTATTCGTCTGACAAGATGAAGCGCTGGTGCGAGTTGCCATCGGATGAGCCAGATGACGATGAGGATTTGGAGTATGAACCACCCCCCGAATCTTGCGAGGACGCGTCGATTTGTCAGGAGAGGCCGACTGTGAACAACGGACAAATTAGCCAGTGTTCATAAGCCCTGAGTTATCGGTATTGATACTGCTTGCAGTATTGGTATCGCGATATTTACTAAAAATACTTAAATAAGTATCGATAATCAATATGAGTAGTTGTAAGCACGCACTCGAACAAGAAGCAAGTTGCCTGAGAATATTATAATTTTAGAAATGTTAAAACACATCAACTCAATTATCCAAATAAACCTACAAATACACTCGAAGGCCTATTAATTCCTCTCAAACCCCTCTCACAATTTGGTATAGTATATTATTTTGGTATATTTTAAGAATAACTCTCAAACCGAATCGAAACGAAATGACTTCTTGGCATATTTTTGATATGTGCGCACATATTTGTAATGTTTATCTTCTTCTGATTTTTTATTCACTCTTCAAAATATGTCAAATAGTTTGTTTTTGTATAAATGCATTCAATATTTTAATACATATATTACATAAATAACATTGGTAATCTGTGCTGTAGTTGATGTTTAAAATCTCTTTTAGGAATTATAAATTTGAAATTTCAAAATACGGCAGTCAGACATTCATTTATTCATGCTAAATCGATTCCATATTCACTTTATTGAAAGAGCATCTGAAGTTTATGAAGCAATTGTCTTTCGCTTTCTGGAATTCATAACACGTCTTTACGAGCTCAGAGAAGCTGGGTCCTGTGATTTGAGATATTCAAAAAAAAATTGGTGCCCATTGCTTTAAATCGTTTGCCCATGTTTGCCCAGGAAAAATTTTTTTTTGCCCACCCTTAGTTTCAAAATTATGAAAAATTTTTTCGAAAATTCAAAAAATTTTTTTCAAAATTTTTTGCGGAAATCGCTTTAAAATCGTTTGCCCATGTTTGCCCATCTTTTAGTTTTTCGAAAAAAATTTTCGTTTTCGAAATTTTGAATTTTGAAAAATTTTGACATTTTTTCGGCATGAATGACTCAAACTCGATAGCCCACACCTCGAAATTATGAAAACTAAAGCTCTACAACGGTCGCCTTAAGTGTTTTGGTAAAGTCTGCCCATATCTCAGAATTTCAAAATTTTTGAAAATTTGAAGGTTTTCAACTTTTTGATTGCCCATACAAATTCATCGTTTTGCCCAATTTTCAAAGTCTCAAATTTTTGCCAAATTTCAAAATTTTTCAAATTTTTTTGACTTTTTCAGACTGCCCATTCGCTATTTTCGTTTGCCCACCCTTTAGAATTTCAAAATTTTGCCGAATTCCAAAAATTTTCATACTTTTTTGATTTCAGCCTATGGCCCATACAAATTCATCGTTTGCCCAATTTTTAAAGTCTCAAATTTTTGCCAAATTTCAAAAATTTTCAAATTTTTACTTTTCAGACTGCCCATTCCTTTATTTTCGTTTGCCCCACCTTTAGAATTTCAAAATTTTGCCGGAATTCCAAAAATTCTCATACTTTTTGATTTCAGCCTATGGCTACAAATTCATCGTTTGACCAATTTTCAAAGTCTCAAATTTTGCCAAATTTCAAAATTTTTCAAATTTTTGACTTTCAGACTGCCCATTCGCTATTTTCGTTTTTGCCCACCCTTTAGAATTTCAAAAATTTTGACGAATTCACAAAATTTTTCATACTTTTTTGATTTCAGCCTATGGCCCATACAAATTCATCGTTTTGCCCAATTTTCAAAGTCTCAAATTTTTGTAAAATTTCAAAATTTTTCAAATTTTTTGACTTTTTCAGACTGCCCATTCGCTATTTTCGTTTGCCCACCCTTTAGAATTTCAAAATTTTGTCGAATTCCAAAAATTTTCATACTTTTTTGATTTCAGCCTATGGCCCATGCAAATTCATCGTTTGCCCAATATTTAAAGAGTCAAATTTTTTGCCAAATTTCAAAATTTTTCAAATTTTTTTTACTTTTTTCAGACTGCCCATTCGCTATTTTCGTTTTGCCCACCCTTTAGAATTTCAAAATTTTGCCGAATTCCAAAAATTTTCATACTTTTTTGATTTCAGCCTATGGCCCATACAAATTCATCGTTTGCCCAATTTTCAAAGTCTCAAATTTTTGCCAAATTTCAAAATTTTTCAAATTTTTTTGACTTTTCAGACTGCCCATTCGCTATTTTCGTTTGCCCACCTTTTTAGAATTTCAAAATTTTGCCGTATTCCAAAAATTTTCATACTTTTGATTTCAGCCTATGGCCCATACAAATTCATCGTTTGCCCAATTTTTCAAAAGTCTCAAATTTTTGCCAAATTTCAAAAGGTACTTTCAAATTTTTTGACTTTTTCAGACTGCCCATTCGCTATTTTCGTTTGCCCACCCTTTAGAATTTCAAATTTTTGTCAATTCCAAAATTTTTCATACTTTTTGATTTCAGCCTATGGCCCATACAAATTCATCGTTTGCCCAATATTTAAAGTCTCAAATTTTTGCAAATTTCAAAATTTTCAAAATTTTTTGACTTTTCCCCATTCGCTATTACTGGTTTGCCCACCCTTTAAAATTTCAAAATTTTGCCGAATTCAAAAATTTTCATACTTTTTGATTTCAGCCTATGGCTCATACAAATTCATCGTTTGCCCAATTTTCAAAAGTCTCAAATTTTGCCAAATTTCAAAATTTTTCAAATTTTTTTGACTTTTTTCAGACTGCCCATTCGCTATTTTCGTTTGCCCCACCCTTTAGAATTTCAAAATTTTGCCGAATTCCACAAAATTTTCATACTTTTTGATTTCAGCCTATGGCCCATACAAATTCATCGTTTGCCCAATTTTCAAAGTCTCAAATTTTTGCCAAATTTCAAAATTTTCAAATTTTTTGACTTTTTCAGACTGCCCATTCGCTATTTTCGTTTGCCCACCCTTTAGAATTTCAAAATTTTGTCGAATTCAAAATTTTCATACTTTTTGATTTCAGCCCATGGCCCATACAAATTCATCGTTTGCCCAATATTTAAAGTCTCAAATTTTGCAAATTTCAAAATTTCAAATTTTTGACTTTTTCCATTCGCTATTTTCGTTTGCCCACGCCTTTAGAATTTCAAAATTTTGCCGAATTCCAAAAATTTTCATACTTTTGATTTCAGCCTATGGCCCATACAAATTCATCGTTTGCCCAATTTTCAAAGTCTCAAATTTTGGCCAAATTTCAAAATTTTTCAAATTTTTTTGACTTTTCAGACTGCCCATTCGCTATTTTCGTTTGCCACCCTTTAGAATTTCAAAATTTTGCCGAATTCAAAATTTTCTTCATACTTTTGATTTCAGCCTATGGCCCATACAAATTCATCGTTTGCCCAATTTTCAAAGTCTCAAATTTTGCCAAATTTCAAATTTTTTCAAATTTTTTGACTTTTCAGACTGCCATTCGCTCTTTTCGTTTGCCCACCCTTTAGAATTTCAAAATTTTTCCGAATTCAAAATTTTCATACTTTTGATTTCAGCCTATGGCTCATACAAATTCATCGTTTTGCCCAATTTTCAAAGTCTCAAATTTTTGCCAAATTTCCAAAATTTTTCAAATTTTTTACGGCTTTCAGACTGCCCATTCGCTATTTTCGTTTGCCCACCCTTTAGAATTTCAAAATTTTGCCGAATTCAAAATTTTCATACTTTTTTGATTTCAGCCTATGGCCCATACAAATTCATCGTTTGCCCAATTTTCAAAGTCTCAAATTTTGCCAAATTTCAAAATTTTCAAATTTTTTGACTTTTCAGACTGCCCATTCGCTATTTTCGTTTGCCCACCCTTTAAATTAAAATTTTGCCGAATTCAAAATTTTTCATACTTTTTGATTTCAGCCTATGGCCCATACAAATTCATCGTTTGCCCAATTTTCAAAGTCTCAAATTTTTGCCAAATTTCAAATTTTTCAAATTTTTGACTTTTCAGACTGCCCATTCGCTCTTTTCGTTTGCCCACCCTTTAGAATTTCAAAATTTTCCGAATTCCAAAAATTTTCATTTACTTTTTGATTTCAGCCTATGGCTCATACAAATTCATCGTTTGCCCAATTTTCAAAGTCTCAAATTTTTGCCAAATTTTTCAAATTTTTGACTTTTTCAGACTGCCCATTCGCTATTTTCGTTTGCCCACCCTTTAGAATTTCAAAATTTTGCCGAATTCAAAAATTTTCATACTTTTGATTTCAGCCTATGGCCCATACAAATTCATCGTTTGCCCAATTTTCAAGTCTCAAATTTTTACCAAATATCAAAATTTTTCAAATTTTTTGACTTTTTCAGACTGCCATTCGCTGTTTTCGTTTTGCCCACCCTTTAAAATTTCAAAATTTTGCCGAATTCAAAATATTCATACTTTTTGATTTCAGCCTATGGCCCATACAAATTCATCGTTTGCCCAATTTTCAAAGTCTCAAATTTTTGCCAAATTTCAAAATTCAAATATTTTTAAAAATATAACATAAGTTGTGTTTTCAAACATTTTCTCGCCCGCGATTTATTCGCGCGCGATTATTCGCTCGCGATTTATTCGTCTTATTTATTATTTAAAAATGTTTGAAATATTCAAAATATGTTAAAACCAAAAGTTGTGTGTTTCAAAAGCAACTTAAAATAAGGGACATTTTCTTGGTCAAAAGAATATCATATACGCGCGGATTCGCTCGCGATTATTGGTTATTTAATAATACTTCAATTATAATATTCAAATATTTTAAAATATAACATAAAAATTCATATGCAAAAACGGGTTATTTAATAAATGCACTTCAATTATTATATTCAAATATTTTAAAAATATAACATAAGTTGTGTTTTCAAACATTTTCGCAGGCGAATCGCGATTCGTCTGCGATTCGCCACGATCCGCCTGCGATTCGCTTGCGATCCGCCTGCGATTCGCTTGCGATCCGCCTGCGATTCGCTTGCGATCCGCTTGCGATCCGCTTGCGATCCGCCTGCGATTCGCTTGCGATCGCTTGCGATCCGCGCGATTCGCCTGCGATTCGCCTGCGATTCGCTTGCGATCCGCTTGCGATCCGCCTGCGATTCGCTTGCGATCCGCCTGCAATTCGCTTGCGATCCGCCTGCGATTCGCTTGCGATCCCCCTGCGATTCGCCTGCGATCCGCCTGCGATCCGCCTGCGATTTGCTTGCGATCCGCCTGCGATTCGCCTGCGATTCGCTAGCGATCCGCTTGCGATCCGCCTGCGATTCGCTTGCGATTCGCTTGCGATCCGCTTGCGATTCGCCTGAGATCCGCCTGCGATCCGCCTGCGATTCGCCTGAGATCCGCCTGCGATCCGCCTGCGATCCGCCTGCGATCCGCCTGCTGATCCGCCTGCAGATCCGCCTGCGATTCGCCTGCGATTCGCCTGCGATCCGCTTGCGATTCGTCTGCGATCCGCTTGCGATCCGCCTGCGATTCGCTTGCGATCCGCTTGCGATTCGCCTGCGATCCGCCTGCGATCCGCCTGCGATCCGCCTGCGATTTGCCTGCGATTCGGTTGCGATTCGGTTGCGATTTTGAAAAAGTTCAAACCTTAGTTATTTAATAATACTTCAATTATTATAATCAAATATTTAAAAATATAACATAAGTTGTGTTTTCAGACATTTTCTCGCCCTGCGATTCGCCTGCGATTCGCATGCGGTTCGGTTTGCGATTCGCATGCGATTCGGTTGCGATTCGCATGTGATTCGGTTGCGATTCGCATGCGATTCGCTTGCGATTCGGTTGCGATTCGCCTGCGATTCGCCTGCGATTCGCGATTCGCCTGAGATCCGATTCGGTTGCGATTCGCCTGCGATCCCTTGATCCATCTGCGATCCGCTTGCGATCCGCCTTGCGATTCGCCTGCGATCGGTTGCGATTTGGTTGCGATTCGCGATTCGATGCGATTCGCCTGCGATTCGGTTGCGATTCGGTTGCGATTTTTGAAAAAGTTCAAACCTTAGTTATTTAATAATACTTCAATTATTATATTCAAATATTTAAAAATATAACATAAGTTGTGTTTTCAGACATTTTCTCGCCCTGCGATTCGCATGCGATTCGCCTGCGATTCGCATGCGATTCGGTTGCGATTCGCATGCGATTCGGTTGCGATTCGCATGCGATTCGGTTGCGATTCGGTTGCGATTCGCCTGCGATTCGGTTTGCGATTCGGTTGCGATTCGGTTTGCGATCCGCCTGCGATTCGCATGCGATTCGCTTGCGATCCGCCTGCGATTCGCGCTGCGATCCGCTTGCGATCGCCTGCGATTCGCCTGCGATCCGCATGCGATTCGCTTGCGATCCGCTTGCGATTCGCTTGCGATTCGCTTGCGATTCGGTTGCGATTCGCATGCGATTCGCCTGCGATTCGCTTGCGATTCGCCTGCGATTCGCCTGCGATTCGCTTGCGATTCGCTTGCGATTCGGTTGCGATTCGCATGCGATTCGCCTGCGATTCGGTTGCGATTCGCATGCGATTCGGTTGCGATTCGGTTGCGATTCGCATGCGATTCGCCTGCGATTCGATTCGCTTGCGATTCGCCTGCGATCCGCCTGCGATTCGCCTGCGATTCGCCTGCGATCCGCCTGCGATCCGATCCTGCGATCCGCCTGCGATCCGCTTGCGATCCGGCTGCGATCCGCTTGCGATCCGCCTGCGATTCGCTTGCGATCCGCCTGCGATTCGGTTGCGATTCGCTTGCGATCCGCCTGCGATTCGCTTGCGATTCGTCTGCGATCCGGTTGCGATTCGGTTGCGATTTTTGAAAAAAGTTCAAACCTTAGTTATTTAATAATACTTCAATTATTATAATCAAATATTTAAAAATATAACATAAGTTGTGTTTTCAGACATTTTCTCGCCCTGCGATTCGCCTGCGATTCGGTTGCGATTCGGTTGCGATTCGGTTGCGATTCGCATGCGATTCGGTTGCGATTCGGCTGCGATTCGCCTGCGATTCGGTTGCGATTCGCATGCGATTCGCAGGGCGATTCGCCTGCGATCCGCATGCGATTCGGTTGCGATTCGCATGCGATTCGCTTCCGATCCGCTTGCGATTCGGTTGCGATTCGGTTGCGATTCGGTTGCGATTCGCATGCGACCTTCGCAGCATGCGATTCGGTTGCGATTCGGTTGCGATTCGCAAAGTTCGAATCGCAGGCGATTCGCAATGCGAATCGCATAAGCGAATCGGTTGCGAATCGGTTGCGAAGTCGGTTGCGACATCGCATGCGATTCGCCTGCGATTCGCCTGCGATTCGCATGCGATTCGCAGATCGCAGGCGAATCGCATGCGAAAACGCAACATATGAATCGCATGCGATTCGCAAATTTTAATTCGCAATGCGAATCGCAACCGAATCGCAACCGAATCGCATGCGAATCGCAACCGAAAGCGCTGGCGATATCGCAACCGAATCGCAGGCGAATCGCAAACTGCGAAAAATGCAAAAATCACAACAACACCGCATATTTTAATCGCAGCCGATCTCGAATCAGCATTCCGAATCGCATGCCGAATCACCGGAACCGAATCACAGGCGAATCGCAGCCGAATCGCAACCGAATCGCAAAGCGAATCGCAGGCGAATCACGGCGAATCGCAACCGAATCGCACCAGCGGATCGCAAGCGAATCGAAGCGAATCGCAGGCGGATCGCATGCGAATCGCAACCGAATCGCATGCGAATAACCGAATCGCATGCGAATCACTGAAGCGAATCGCATGCGAATCGCAACCGAATCGCATGCGAATCGCAACCGAATCGCAAGCGGATCGCAAGCGAATCGCAGGCGGATCGCAGGCGGATCGCAAGCGGAATCGCAGGCGAATCGCAGGCGAATCGCAAGCGAATCGCAACCGAATCGCAGGCGAATCGCAACCGAATCGCAACCGAATCGCAACCGAATCGCATGCGAATCGCAACCGAATCGCAGGCGAATCGCATGCGAATCGCAGGCGAATCGAAAGCGAATGTCATGAAAATCACAACTTATGTTACATTTTTATCGCATTTGAATATAATAATTGATCGTATTATTAATCGCAAGCGTTTCGCAAGCTTTTTTCAAGCGAATCGCAACCGAATCGCAACCGAATCGAAGGCGGATCGCAAGCGAATCGCATGAGAATCGCGAACCGAATCGCAGGCGAATCGCAACCGAATCGCAACCGAATCGCAACCAGAATCGCATGCGAATCGCAACCGAATCGCAGGCGAATCGCATGCGAATCGCAGGGCGAGAAAATGTCTGAAAACACAACATGTTATATTTTAAATATTTGATTCGGTGCGATTCGCATGCGATTCGGTTGCGATTCGCCTGCGATTCGGTTGCGATTCGCATGCGATTCGGTTGCGATTCGCATGCGATTCGCCTGATTCGGTTGCGATTCGGTTGCGATTTTTGAAAAAGTTCAAACCTTGGTTATTTAATAATACTTCAATTATTATATTCAAATATTTAAAATATAACATAAGTTGTGTTTTCAGACATTTTTCGCCCTGCGATCCGCTTGCGATCCGCCTGCGATTCGCCTGCGATTCGCCTGCGATTGCCTGCGATTCGCCTGCGATTCGCTTGCGATCCGCCGCGATTCGCCTGCGATTCGCTTGCGATCCGGCTGCGATTCCGGCTCGCTGCGATTCGCTTGCGATCCGCCTGCGATT
>NW_026909691.1:0-12559 GCF_023558435.1 Drosophila sulfurigaster albostrigata | reverse complement strand
CAAAAAATTTTGAAAAATAAAAATTAAAAAAAAATCAAAAAAAAAATTTTGAAAAAATAAAAATTAAAAAATCAAAAAAATTTTGAAAAATAAAAATTAAAAAAAATCAAAAAATTTTGAAAAATAAAAAAAATTAAAAATCGAAAAAATTTTGAAAAATAAAAATTAAAAATCGGAAAAATTTTGAAAAATACAAAAAATTGAAAAATCAAAAAAAATTTTTTTTGAAAATAAAAAATTAAAAATCGGGATCAAATTTTGAAAATAAAAAAATTAAAAAATCAAAAAAAAAAATTTGAAGAAAAATAAAAATTAATGTAACGAACCGTCACAACGCCGGGTAAATTAAAAATGATCAAGAATCAAAAATAAAGAATTAAAATCTGGTTTGCGGAAACCCTAAAATTAAAAAATCGGGTAACTTAGGTGTGAAATTACGTTATATCGGAAACGGAAAAAAATGTTGAGCTAATAAAAATTGGCAGGAGCACTGTCAATTTCGACGTTGTCACGGAATGTGGTTTGTAATTACTCTGGAAAGCAAAAATTAAAAAATCGGAAATGATGTGGAATATTTCTGCTAAAGCTAAAAAACTCGGGTCAATACGGAAAACGGTTAACGGGGAAGTGTCACGTGTAATCACTGGCCCACTTACACTGTACACGCTGTTCCGGCGTCGACTGTAGTAATTTGTAGTCACACTACTACAGCTAACGGGAAGAAACGGGGGTTCGGACGAGTTGTAGGAATCGTAGCACGCGGCGTGGGCGGAGTGGTTGAGAGTGTGTAATCACACTGGCCCAATTACACTGTACACGCTGTTCCGGCGTCGACTGTAGTAGTTTGTAGTCACACTACTACAGCTAACCGGGAAGAAAACGGGGGTCCGGATGATTCGTCTGACTCGTAGCGCGCGGCGTGGGTGAAGTGGTTGAGAGTGTGTAATCACACTGGCCAAATTCACACCGTACACACTATTCTGGCGCCGACTGTAATAGTTGTAGTCACACTATTGCAGCTGGCGGGAGCTAGGTATACCTCGCGGAGAATCGTAACCGAGACGTACGGGGGAGGCGAGTATTGGTGCGTAATCACACCGACACGGTCGCACCATACACTATTATTAAAGCGTCGACTGTAATACTGTTCCGCGAAGAGGGCACTTTGTTTTACACTAGCACTACGGGAGAAAACGAGGCACACAGTATTAGGTTAGGTTAGGTAGGACCGGCTGCCCCTGTACGGGGCAAAGCATAGACCAGTGGAGGTCCGTAGCTGTACCGGTAGCTTATCTACGTCTCAGAAATCGCGCAGTATGGATGCATTTTTGGCAAAAGCCAGCAGCATCCTAGGAGATAGCCGTGAGACGTCCCGAAGATCGTTGTGGCACGGCGAATTAAGGTATTTCAACCGGAGTCGGGATAACGCTGGGCATCTACAGAGAAGATGCTCGCGTTTCCTTAACCCCGGGTTCGTTGCAATTCCTGCACTGATCACTGTTCGTGATGCCCAGCTTTACAGCATGGACAGCTGACAGACAGTGGCCAGTTAAAATGCCTAGCATTAGCCTGCAGTCTTTCCTTGAAAGCTGCATGACGAATTTGGTTAAGTTTTGTTAGTAGAGGCACACATCAGCCTTGCAGTTTTGCACGAGTTGGCATTACGCCAGCTCGCGTCCCACTGAAGTCTAGAGCGCACCTCATTTCATTGCCTAGAGTTCGCAGGGGTATCGGAACATTGCACATGTTACCGACATCGAGCCCTACTCCCTCTTTGGCGAGAGTGTCTGCGATCTCGTTGCCATCGATGCCCTGGTGGCTTGGGATCCAATAGATACGCACGACCGCAGATGCGTTCAGCGACTCTATTGCTCTTCTGCTGTCCAGGACAACTTTGGACTTGACCACATCAGAGTGCATTGATCTTATTGCAGCCTGGCTGTCAACAAAGATGTTAATAGAGGTGTGATCACGCTGTAAACCCCGAGCCAATTCGGCAGCCTTTCCAATGGCAAAACTTCCGCCTGGAAGATGCTGCAATGGTCTGGGAGTTTATAGGATTGTTTGGAGACCGGGTCCGGGCAGTATACGGCCGCTCCGACACCATCATCCATCTTCGAACCGTCGGTGAAGAGGTTGAGGGCTTCGGGAATGCATAACCCTTCCCGCCAGCACTCCGGTTCCAAGAATATAGTGTTAATATGGTCAGTACTGGTAAGGGGGATAGTATAGTCCAAGTCTCTACTAGTCTCCCTACCAATGGCGCTGTGACCATAGCCTAGCAGACCCAAATTGCCAGTTGCGGCAATCCGTAGGGACGATTTTGCGGCTATGGATTGCGCGTATAGGTTTAATGGTTCGACACCAGCTATTACCTCGAGGGCTTTAGTTGGCGTCGACCTGAGAGTATCTAGTAAATTTAAGAAGTAGGCTATTTACGACCAAATTCCAAAGGAGAGGCGAGAGGACCCCACCCTGGGGAGTGCCACCTCGCACTACCTTTGTAATGGCCGCATCGCCCCACGTAGCCACCACCCGCCTGTCACAAAGAAGGCGGTTGACCCATCTGTGGATCGCTGGTGCCGTGTTATTGAGGTAAGGCCCTTCATAATAGCATCAGTGGTGACGTTATTGAAGGCGCCTGAAATGTCAAGAAATGCACCCAAGGCATATTCTTTATAGTGGTCTGCTTTTTCGATGGAGGCTACTAGAGCATGGAGAGCAGTCTCAATGGACTTGCCCTTTGTATACGCATGCTGATTTGGGGACAACAGATGCATTGAGTTGCTTCTGATGTGCAAATCAAGTAGCTTTTCCAATGTTTTTAGCAAGAAAGAGGTTAGGCTGATAGGCCGAAAGTCATTTGGGACCACATGACTGCATTTGCCCGCCTTGGGCAGGAAAATGACTTTCGAGGTCCTCCAAAGAGTGGGGATATGACCCTACGCGAGGCACGCCGAATAGATACCCGATAGCCACGGAACAATCGTGGGCTTGCTGGCTTGCAGCATTGCTGGCGAAAGTCCATCGAGACCGGGCGACCTGACCTTCGCAAAGGAGTCGATAGCCCAAATTATTTTGTTGTCTGTAATTAGACCGGCAGGTGGTCTCATAGCTGGGAGACTAGGAAAGAGCTGCCAGTCACTGTTCCCTATTCCAATACATCCTGAAATGAGTTGAGAGCAGTGCTTCCAGAGTTTCAGCACTGCTCTCCGTCCACGCCCATCGCCCGACTTGAGCAGACTGGGACTGGAAGCCTGCTTGGACAGCAGCTTCCTCAGTCTGGAGGTGTCTTTGATGTTATCCAGGTCCGAGCAAAAGGTTCTCCATGAAGACCTTTGGATGATCGGATCATCTTCTTGTACGACTTCAGGAGAGACCTATACTCGTCCCAGACATATTCGTTGTCCGCCTTCTTAGCAAGTTGAAACATGCTAGTAAGCTCCCCACGTAGCGATGAGAGATCTGGGTTCCACCAGGGTGGCTTCGATCTTCTCGTCGGTCTTGAGAGTCTACAAGATTGGCGAAACGCTGAAAGTAGTCCTGCTGAAAGGACATTGACAGTAGTTTCTAGGTCCTGTACCGAGTTGATGTTACCCGGCGAACCAAGAGACTTGGAAACAAGGCTAGAGAATTTCGCCCAGTTCGTGTTACGGGGATTTCTGAACGGCTGAGCCGCAGGTACCCTGTTAAAAGGAATGGTAAATTGAATGTACTTATGGTCCGAGAAGGAGGGTCTATCCAGGACCCTCCACTCTTCAACATTGGTACACTCAGTTGAAATCGTTAGGTCCAGCACATTACTGGAGGTGGGACCTACATAGGTAGATACCTCACCCCTGTTGGCTAGTCTAAGCTTATGGTTAAGGATAAAATCAAGAACTGACTCACCCCTGTCATTGATGTCGGGACTTCCCCAGACGCTATGGTGGGCGTTGGCGTCCGTTCCGATAATAATATGCTTCTTGGAGGAGCAGACCATGTCCACCAGCCTCCGCAGCTCGTCAGGTGGAGCCGGCTTGTCGTGGGCCATATAACAGGATGCCAGCAGCAAACATCCTTCACGGCTCTCCAGCACCACCACGGTTAGATCGTCATTGCTGTAATTAGGTAGTAGATGAGCTTTTAGCCCCTTCTTTACAAGGATGGCAGTTCTCGATCTGCTTACCAATGTCGGGACGTATAAATCATAGTTAGGCGACTTCAGTCCAGCCACCGTGTTGCCCGACGCTATCCACGGTTCTTGGACCAAAGCCGCGTAGGCGGACACTTCCTCCAGGGCAAGGAGTAGCTCCGCCGAAGCCGTTTTGGATTTATGGAGGTTGAGTTGCAGCACACTCATTAGAGGTTAGCAAACTCGCGGGGGGGCCCGTCTGCATGGACAGTTCCTCCCCCACCTCCTCCGTCTTGTCAGTCAGGCTGAGGTTCTGGGTGGCGTCGGTCACGCTCTCGAGACCGAGATCTGCCTCAACCTCCCCTAACCTCAGCGTGTGTGTGTCCTGGTCGTTGGGATGACGTTTTTGAGGCGAAGGTACACGCTCCCTAAGCCCCACGCCATCTTCCCATTGCGCTTGTATAGCAGATCCTCGGCCTCCTTGTCGATCTGAATGATCACGTGCTGCCCACCACTGGGTAAAGGTTCATCAACCTTCAGCACGGACCAATCACTCGTCGGCACACAGTATTAGTGAGACAAATGCTGGCGTGTTATCACACTGGCACAGTCACACTATACACCCTTTTTCAGCGTCGACTGTAGAAATCTGTAATCACACTACTACGGCGAACGGGGAAAAATGTGTGCGTCTGTGTAAAAAGGTAGACAACGACGAGCGAAAGACGCGGCGAAAAGAAAAACAATGTGTATCGTTAGTGTGGTGGTGTTTGTGCGTTGTCGCACTCGATGGGGGTTAATACAAATGACTATGCTACAGGCTATGCGTAATCGCATGTGTTGAACGGGGAGCAAAGGGAGTAATTAAAGTGTATCAAGCATTTAGCTTGAACGTACCTTTTAATATCCAAATGTCTTGCGAGTTTTTATTGCTTGGCGCGTACTCGGCACGTGGTACTTAGGTTTTTTGTCACTCGCGGGTTTACGTGTTACGCACTACGAATTCTTATCAGAGAGTGAGAGAGCCGCTCCTCCTACTCTCGCCTTTTTATCTAGGTCAAGGTCTTGGCTCTGCCAACTCGCTTTGTACTTTCTTGACCTAAATTTGCGCATGCGCTGTTGACTCGCTTTTGCGTTGCACTTGTGCTGTTAACTCGCTCTGCGTTGCACTTGCGCTGTTAACTTGCTTGCTCATTTTTGCGCTGCGCACGCGCTGTGAACTCGCCTTGCGCTGTTAACTCAGCACAGCTGGGTGAGTGACCAAGTATAAGAGAAAACACTGGTACACATGTTATCGAAACGATTATTTATTTTTGTGGCGCAGTATGGTGCGTCACACTCCCCCCTTTCCCGCAGGGCGAATAAAAATCCGGATACGTCCGGTTTTTGTTCGATTCACCTGGTAGGTGGTATCGAGGAAGGTATGCGTGAACCTAGTCCTAGTTCCGCGTCCCTCGCTGCAGCGGACCTCCTCGACTAGGCCCCGGGGTAGTTGGCGTTGAGGCGTTTCCACCTTCCACTCGGCAGGAGCTTCCACCAGCTCGCTTTCCTGGGCTACCTCAGTCATCAGGGGTTTCTCCTCCTCCTCCTGCAACGGAACCAAGTCCTGCCCCAAGACCTCCAGCAGGTCGGCGAGAGGGTCGGACTCCTCGTTGGCTGGGGATGTCCTTGGGTACTGCCGGCGGAACCGAGGCCCGTCCGGCTCGTCGTCCGACGACGCGGACTCCCAACGTGGACCCTCTTGCGGTGGGTCGTAGGAAGGCATAGGGAGGGGGGAACCCGTCGGGGTCGGACATATCCATTTCCTCCAGTCGGCGTAATACGGGCGTCATCGGGCGCCGAAAGGCTGGCGGGAAGTAGGGTGGTGGCACCGGGCGGTCAGCGATCGCTGGCCCCCCGATAATCCCAGTGCTCTGGCAGCTCGAAATAGGATGTGAGGGTTTCCCCTGGAGGGAGGATAACATCCACCACCGCCCGGTCAATACGGGTTACCCGCATTCCCCATGGGCGGACGGCCGGCTCGTAGGTTACCGTACGGTCTACCTCCTCGACGAAAAATGGTTCATCCGTGTCGCTATCCTCAGTGGGTGGAGGCCGGTACCGTTGCACCTCCGTCTCGGTCGGCGACGGGGTTCGAGCATACAGCCCATGCCCTAGTCGCGGGTCGCGGCGCTGCCCGGGCCTGGGTGACCAGGCGCCTGGTGGGAGTCGAAACCGGGGCTCTTCCGCCTCGCTGCTCTCCTCCTGTTTGGACTCGTCGTCCTCCTCATATGGCCTCTCCTCCGATTCCCCCTCGCTGGTGAAGTCGTATCTGGCTGGTAGGCCAGCCAAGTAGAACGGGTCATCCTTGTCCCACGGGGTGTATAATGACTCCCCCCTTTCAGGCGACTTACGGGGTGCATCCTCAGGGTACGAGGAATAGCGCGGCTCCGCACGATCCGGCGTCATTAGGTGCATCGCCAGCGTAGTCGCGTGGCGGAGAAGAACAGGTGAGGTCGATAGGTTCCATGTACTGTAATGATTGAGAAAAGTCGTGAGATTATTAGTAACTGACTGGTGGAACTGAGGAAATGGACTGGCGACTGAGGAAATTGTGGTCGGAGGGATAGGATCAGGGTTTGATCGCGGTTCCCGACGTGTCGCTTTCGTAGTCCTCGGCCTCGGAGTCAGGCCTCTGCTCCTGGAACTCCCGGAGATCGGCAATGTTAGCCACTCTTTTTTGGTTGGTCGTAGTGTGTTGTAAACGGACGATGTTTGCTGCAATGAACTTCTTTACTATGTACGGGCCATCGAATTTCGGAGCTAGTTTTGCTGCGAAACCGTCGGCAGCGTTGAGAGATGGTGCTGCCGCAAAGCACCTTTCCGCCCAAAGTAGGTCGCCATTGCCTCCGGCGTAGGTTGTAATGTCGACTCTGGTCATGGCTCGCTTGATTCAGGTTTCCGCGTACGATGGTAAAGATCTCCTGCAGTCTTTTGCCTTATTTCCGGGTCCTCTAGTTCGCCGGGGCCTCTGGTGTCACCTCGTCATATAATCCTCCGGGAAGTCGTGGCTCCCTAACCTGTACTAGGAAAGCTGGACTGTAGCCGGTGGACTCGGAGACGCTGGAATTGATAGCTAGTGTGATCTCTGGAAGTAACTCATCCCATTGGTTCTGCTGTCCGTCGATTAGTTGCGAGATCATGGTTTTAATCGTCCGGTTGGCTCGTTCCGTTGGGTTTTCATGGGGCGAATAGGAGCAGTGTGTTGTAGTTCGACCCCGGCGATTTTTAGAAATGCCTTGAAAGACCGACTAGTGAATTGCGTCCCATTGTCGCACACGAAACGTCGCGGAACCCCGAAATGAGCGAGGATTCGTTCTCGGAACGCACGCTGAAGGCTCGCAGTAGTGGCACGTCGTAGTGGCACTAGTTCTACCCATTTGGAAAACAAGTCAAAGAAAACGAGGAGCATTGTGTTACCTTGCTTGAACGAGGAAGTGGGCCGACGAAATCAGCTCCAATGATGGCGAAGGGTTCTTCTGCGGGCCGGGTATGCATGGGTCCGGCAGGCTTCTGCTGTGATGTCTTGAATTTTTGACAGCTCAGGCATTGCCGGACGTGTTTCTTGACGTCCCGATGCATACCTGGCCAGTAGTACCGCTGACTAATTCGAAGAATAGTCTTACGTACTCCTAAGTGGCCGGCAGCTGGTTGGTCATGACACTCGTGAAGAACGCGAGGTCGCATGGCCCGGGGTACGCACAACTTCCACGTCACGTCGTCGAAGTCATCGGACCGATGCACGATGTGCCGGAACAGTTGCCCGTCCCTGATGGTATAATCCGGGTAGCGTTGTGGTTCCTTACTCACCTGTCGTATGCGCCGGGATAGCCACGAACAAGGTTGGGCCTCCTCCTTTAACATAGCCAGCCTGGTAAGGGGTTGTCGGGAAAGAGCGTCGGCGACTACGTTCTGCTTTCGGGGTCGATATCGCACGTCGTATTGGTATTGTTGCAGCTCTAAAGTCCAACGTGCCACACGTCCATGTGGTGATTCTAGTGAATTCAACCACTTGAGCGCCAGATGGTCGGTGACGACCTCGAATCGATAGCCCTCCAGATAGCAGCGAAGTTTCCTGATGGCCCAGATCACTGCGAGACATTCCTTCTCGGTGGCGGAGTAGTTCTCCTCCGCTTTGTTGAGCCGTCGACTAACATAAGATATCACGCGCTCTTGACCGTCGATTTCTTGGGTCAGGACTGCTCCGATTCCTACGTTGCTAGCGTCAGTTTGTAGCACGAACTGCACGTGGAAGTCCGGGCATGCTAGCACAGGGCGGTGGTCAAAAGAGTTTTAATTCATTGAACGCGACTTGCTGCTCGTCGCCCCATGTCCACTTTCGCCCCTTTTTGAGGAGTTGTGACATGGGTTGCACCACCGTAGCAAAGTTAGGGACAAATCGGCGGTACCAAGACGCCATGCCGATACACTGGCGTAATTCTTTCAGGTTCGACGGGGGAGTTAACTCGCGGACAGCTGCCACCTTGCTAGGATCCGTGTGAATCCCCTCCTCACTGATCACATGCCCTAAGTAGGTTATTTTTCGCTGGAAGAATGCGCATTTTCGTGGTTTATACGTAGGTTCGCCCGCCGGAGTCTTTTGAACACTTCCCTAAGGTGCTTTGTGTGTTCCTCTAGGGAGTTCCCGACCACCACAATATCGTCCAAGTATGCGAAGGCGAAAGGTTCCATGTCGACTCCGATCACGGAGTCCAAGGTACGCTGGAATGTCGCCGGGGCCGAATGTAGTCCAAATGGCATCACTCGCCATTGATACAGGCCGCGTCCTGGTACGGTGAAAGCGGTGGCCTCTCGACTTCCCGTAGCCATCGGTATCTGCCAGTAGCCGTTCTTAAGGTCCAGCGTGGATATGAATTTCGCGTGTCGTAGGCGTTCCAGGATGTATGTAATCCTCGGAAGGGGGTATGCATCAGGAACCGATCGCTCATTGAGCTGTCGGTAGTCCACGCACATCCGCCATTGTCCATTCTTCTTTTTCACTAGTACGATTGGGGCACTGTGGGGACTGTAGGAAGGCTCGATTAGCCCATCCTCCAGCAATTGATCGACCTGTTCGTCGATGATCCTTCGCATGGCTGGGTTCTTGGGAAAATAACGCTGTTTGATAGGCCGCTCGTCGCGCAGCGTTATAGTGTGTTCCGCGATTGATGTTACTCCGGTCATCCGTCAAACTTGGGGAGTTCCTCTTGTAGGAATCCTTGAATGTTTGGCGCAATGTCTGCAGGCCATGGGGAAGGTCCTTGTTCGTCTGTGTCGGACCCCATCTCGAGAGCTGGAGAGGACGTTTGAAGTCGAAGGTCCTGGAGATGGGTCGTGTCATAGACACTCGGTCCCCTTGTGTCTGGGACGGCAGGAGTGACACTGGACAAGGTGACCGGGAGCGGAATTGGAGCAGCAGGGTTGTGCCTTGTAAGCCGGGGACGGGGTCTCGGAGTCGGTCGGGGCTTTTGAACTGCTTCTACGCATGTTCGTTTCCGTGGAACTGGAAGAGGGGGTGTCGCCAGGGTAGGCCCGGGGTGCGAAGCTTGATGGCACAAAGGTGTTTTCATTGGTGCTAACGAGGTCTCTAAACGGATCTGGGCTGTGCCGCAGCAAATCGTTGTCTCTATGGAACCGAGGAAATCCAGGCCCAGTATCACGGGCTCAAGGATATGTGGCAGGACTAAGAAGGCTACGCGAACTTCTCGATTCTCCAGTCGGACACGCGCTGTGAGCGTCTTCGTGACCTCCCGAACGGAGCCGTCAGCGAGACGAATTCGCGAATCCCTAGTCAATGTGTTCTCGGGGGTGCTAAGTCGTGCGGCCAATTCTTCGTTGATGAAACTCGTGGTGGCA
Source organism: Drosophila sulfurigaster albostrigata (assembly GCF_023558435.1). Taxonomy (NCBI): domain Eukaryota; kingdom Metazoa; phylum Arthropoda; class Insecta; order Diptera; family Drosophilidae; genus Drosophila; species Drosophila sulfurigaster. The sequence goes on along the minus strand of NW_026909691.1, from coordinate 2,550 downwards.
CCGGTATCCACAGTTCCCTCGGTGGGCATGCCTTCGATCTGGATCTTGGCCACGATTCTCCCACCGGTTAGATGCATCGTGGGGATTACTGGCGGGTCGTGGTGTCTATCGTCCTCTACCCTCCCGCCGGGGTAGAGGGCGATGACCGTTTCCCGTTGTTCCGACAGCAATGGATCGTGCGTATGTCTCGTTTGCCGCAGTCCCAACAGAACATCACGGCAGGATTCTGGCATGCTGCCTGTACATGTCCTGGTTGCGCGCATCGTCGGCAAACCCGGGCTACATCCGGCACTGAAGGTTGTCCTGTGGGAGTGTTCCGAACTGGTGGTTGGCGGGGCCTGTCCTCGAGGTGGTCCTCGGAACGGGTTATGCCACGTCGGTGGAGTCTGTGTTGGCGGGTATGCCTCGCGGCGGGCCGGTGCCGGGGGTGAAATGGCAGTCGCCGTCGCCAGTGAGGTCCGTGGCTGGATTCGATCCTGTATGTATTCGAACTCCGTGGCCAACTGGATCAGTTGGGGCAGACTTGTGACCTCGTGTCGGCGGGCGTAGTACTGGTATTCGGGGCGGGCGTTGTCATAGATTCGGTCGAGCTCTCGCGTCGTGCTGTAGTCAGCATGGTGCATGAGGAACCGAATTTCCGTTACGAAATCCTTGAAGGATTCGTTTTCTCGCTGTTTACGCTCACGGATGGTATCTTCTAATCGTTCAAAATACCGCGTGGGCAAGAAAAACGCGAAATTCCTTACGGAACTCCGACCAAGGGACTGCGCTCAGCCCACTGGTTCGGAACCAACGCGCGGCACGATCCACCAAGCCTTCGGCCATACTCCTTGGCAATGCATCGACCGAGATCCCGTATGCCTGAGCCCGTTCCTCCAATGCCTCGACGAAAGCCAACGGATCACCCTGGCCGTCAGGTGGATTCCCCATTTCCTAATTCGATCCAGGTGAGTGCCGTATGGCCAAGGGCTTGGGTTGGCGGTGATCGGGTTCGGCTGGGATTCGCCGACGAGTGCCGGGGGAATTGGCATGTGTAGGCTTGACGTGGCGGGGTAGAGGACAGCAACGGGACGTGAGACGTCGTACGTGCTTCCGTCTTGGGTAGAGTAACCGGCGGGGCGTGCAAAAGCTGTTGGCTTAAGCCCGAGGTGGTGGCTTGCGCGTCGGGTTGTGGAGTGCGTGGCCGCGTGTATATCATCTCTAATTCGGCAAGTCGAGCCCAGACTTTCCTTCCAAGCCTACTTTTGGCAATTAGAGATGCGAACGCCTTCCGCATGTCCTCGACCTTGCCTTCGACTGAGAATTTAAATTCTTGCGCCAATGCTTCCAGCTCATCGCGCCGACGGTAGTATATCCATTTCACGCCAACTCCAGGGTTGGGTATCTCCTGTGAGCATGCGTCGCTGTCGCTCTCGTGATCACTCATTATCTTTTTTTTTCTTCGAAGCACTCGCGGGAATTTAACGACTTAAACTACAATATCACACCTTGCTAGTGGGTTTTTATGCCACTCGGAAAATAAGTTCCACTTGACTTGTAGGGTCCCTGCTCGGGCGCCACTTGTAACGAACCGTCACAACGCCGAGGTAACTAGCGCTGTCCAGGGATCGAAATAAGAAATTTATGTTTGCTGAAACCCTACAAGTCGAGTATCTCAAGGTGTGAGACGGTCTTTGTGGACGAAGGGGGATCAAAGTCGTAAAGAAAAGACAGGAGTTTTTCAAATTGCAACGTTGTTTAATTTTATTTGTTATTACTCTGGAAACGGATTTGTTAACAATGATGTGAATATTTCTGCTTCTGGGGTTGTTCTCGGGTCCAACGTCGGTAGGATTGTTACACGGGGAAGTTGTCACGGAAGTCAGTGTGAAGCACACCGACTATGCAGCACTGTACACACTTTTCGGCGTCGACTGTAGTGGTTGTAGTCACCCTACTGCAGCTAAAACGGGAAGAGTTGTGGTTCGTGCGAAGAATACGGAAAACGGGCCACGAGGCGTGGGTGAACTGGTTGCGAGTGTGTAATCACACTGGCCCACTTACACTGTACACGCTGTTCCGGCGTCGACTGTAGTAATTTGTAGTCACACTACTACAGCTAACGGGAAGAAACGGGGGTTCGGACGAGTTGTAGGAATCGTAGCACGCGGCGTGGGCGGAGTGGTTGAGAGTGTGTAATCACACTGGCCCAATTACACTGTACACGCTGTTCTGGCGTCGACTGTAGTAGTTTGTAGTCACACTACTACAGCTAACCGGGAAGAAAACGGGGTTCGGATGATTTGTATGAATCGTAGCCGGGCGTGGGTGAAGTGGTTGGAGTGTGTAATCACACTGGCCAAATTCACACCGTACACACTATTCTGGCGCCGACTGTAATAGTTGTAGTCACACTATTGCAGCTGGCGGGGCTAGGTATACCTCGCGGAGAATCGTAACCGGACGTGGGGAGGGGTTTGGTGGTAATCACACCCAATCCACCTACACCTTTCGCGTCGACTGTAATTGTTCCCAAACTTTGAACGATCGGGAGAAAAGAGGCACCTTTTA
>NW_026909690.1:7500-11592 GCF_023558435.1 Drosophila sulfurigaster albostrigata | reverse complement strand
TTAAACAATTAGGGAAAAGTAAATACGGCACAAAAATTGAAATATTCTCAAATACAATTTAAAATTATTAGATTTAAATATTATATTCTTTTGTTATATTAAACCATTTTTTTTTTTAGTTTACTCTATACTTGTTTATAATGTTTTATTTCTTATATATTTACACCTTTAATTAAAAGCAAATCAAATGCTGACTTGATCTCGGTGTTCAGTACACACAGGGACAGCAAAAGCTCGGCCTATCGATCCTTTTGGTTTAAAGAGTTTTTAACAAGAGGTGTCAGAAAAGTTACCATAGGGATAACTGGCTTGTGGCGGCCAAGCGTTCATAGCGACGTCGCTTTTGATCCTTCGATGTCGGCTCTTCCTATCATTGTGAAGCAAAATTCACCAAGCGTTGGATTGTTCACCCATGCAAGGGAACGTGAGCTGGGTTTAGACCGTCGTGAGACAGGTTAGTTTTACCCTACTAATGACAAAACGTTGTTGCGACAGCATTCCTGCGTAGTACGAGAGGAACCGCAGGTACGGACCAATGGCACAATACTTGTTCGAGCGAACAGTGGTATGACGCTACGTCCGTTGGATTATGCCTGAACGCCTCTAAGGTCGTATCCGTGCTGGACTGCAATGATAAATAAGGGGCAATTTGCATTGTATGGCTTCTAAACCATTAAAAGTTTATTATTCATTTAATAGACGACGATGGATGTGATGCCAATGTTACATATAACATAGTAAATTGGGAGGATCTTCGATCACCTGGTGCCGCGCTAGTTATATATTAAAACATTATTTAATACAATGACAAAGCCTTGAATCAATTGTAAACGACTTTTATAACAGGCAAGGTGTTGTAAGTGGTCTGAGCAGCTGCCATACTGCGATCCACTGAAGCTTATCCTTTGCTTGACGATTCGATAAAATATATATGTTTAAGGCATATATAAAAAAATATTATATGTATGATGTATATATGGAAACGTATATATGTTTATATATATAAATATGCAAAATTGTATGCATAATTATGTTATACAATTACGCATATAAGAAGAATATTTATATAATATATGAATATATTATATATATAAATAAATAATATATCAATGTGTACAAAATATACTTGTATATTTTAAATATGCATTTATTTAGTATGCGTTAATTATATATATTTATTTGGTAGCCAAAAGGACGCCATCATATTAGTGGCGAAGATTAAAAATATGCATAGTATATCTATGTGTACAAAATACTTGCATATTTTAAATATGCATTTATTTATTATGCGTTGGTAATATATATTTATTTGGTAGCCAAAAGGACGCCATCATATTAGTGGCGAAAATTTGTTTACAAAATACTTGCATATTTTAAATATGCATTTATTTATTATGCGTTGGTAATATATATTTATTTGGTAGCCAAAAGGACGCCATCATATTAGTGGCGAAAATTTGTTTACAAAATACTTGCGTATTTTAAATATGCATTTATTTATTATGCGTTGGTAATATATATTTATTTGGTAGCAAAATGACGCCATCATATTAGTGGCGAAAATTAAGAATATGCATAGTATATCTATGTGTACAAAATACTTGCATATTTTAAATATGCATTTATTTATTATGCGTTGGTAATATATATTTATTTGGTAGCCAAAAGGACGCCATCATATTAGTGGCGAAAATTAAGAATATGCATAGTATATCTATGTGTACAAAATACTTGCATATTTTAAATATGCATTTATTTATTATGCGTTGGTAATATATATTTATTTGGTAGCCAAAGGACGCCATCATATTAGTGGCGAAAATTTGTTTACAAAATACTTGCGTATTTTAAATATGCATTTATTTATTATGCGTTGGTAATATATATTTATTTGGTAGCAAAAGGACGCCATCATATTAGTGGCGAAAATTAAGAATATGCATAGTATATCTATGTGTACAAAATACTTGCATATTTTAAATATGCATTTATTTAGTATGTGTTAGTTATACATATTTATTTGGTAGCAAAAGGACGGCATCATATTAGTGGCGAAAATTAAAAATATGCATGATATATATGTATCTATGTGTACAGAATACTTGCGTATTTTAAGTATGCATTTAATATGTTTGGTAGCAAAAGAACGCCATCATATTGGTGGCGCAACTTAAGACATGAAAAACTTATAAGTTCAATTTTGACAAAAATTTCAACATATGAAAATTGAATGAAAAACTTTTAAATAGCATTTTATACTGTTTATTAATATAATGAGATATGATTTTGAATTTAACTTGAGAAAAATTTTTTGGACTTGGTGAATTTTTTATTGAACTGCAGCCAAATGATATGAGGTTCTACCGAGATATGAGTTCAACATTGACAAAAAATTTCAACATGTCAAAATAGAATAAAAACTTTTAAATAGCATGTTATACAGTTTATTAATATAATGAGATAAGATTTTGAATTTAACTTGAGAAAAATTTTTTGGACTTGGTGAATTTTTTATTGAACTGCAGCCATATGATATGAGGTTCTACCGAGATATGAGTTCAACATTGACAAAAATTTCAACATGTGAAAATTGAATGAAAAACTTTTTAAATAGCATTTTATACAGTTTATTAATATAATGAGATAAGATTTTGAATTTAACTTGAGAAAAAATTTTTTTGGACTTGGTGAATTTTTTATTGAACTGCAGCCATATGATATGAGGTTCTAGCGAAATATGACAAAAAATTTCAACATATGAAAATTGAAGAAAAAACTTTTCAAATAGCATTTTATACAGTTTATTAATATAATGAGATAAGATTTTGAATTTAACTTGAGAAAAAATTTTTTTGGACTTGGTGAATTTTTTATTGAACTGCAGCCAAATGATATGAGGTTCCACCGAGATATGAGTTCAACATTGACAAAAAATTTCAACATGTCAAAATAGAATAAAAAACTTTTTAAATAGCATGTTATACAGTTTATTAATATAATGAGATAAGATTTTGAATTTAACTTGAGAAAAAATTTTTTTGGACTTGGTGAATTTTTATTGAACTGCAGCCATATGATATGAGGTTCTACCGAGATATGAGTTCAACATTGACAAAAAAATTTCAACATGTGAAAATTGAATGAAAAACTTTTAAATAGCATGTTATACAGTTTATTAATATAATGAGATAAGATTTTGAATTTAACTTGAGAAAAAATTTTTTTGGACTTGGTGAATTTTTTTTTGAACTGCAGCCATATGATATGAGGTTCTACCGAGATATGAGTTCAACATTGACAAAAAATTTCAACATGCGAAAATTGAATGAAAAACTTTTTAAATAGCATTTTATACAGTTTATTAATATAATGAGATAAGATTTTGAATTTAACTTGAGAAAAAATTTTTGGACTTGGTGAATTTTTATTGAACTGCAGCCATATGATATGAGGTTCTACCGAGATATGAGTTCAACATTGGCAAAAAATTTCAACATGTGAAAATTGAATGAAAAACTTTTAAATAGCATTTAATACAGTTTATTAATATACTAAGATAAGAATTCGAGTTAAACTTGAGAAAACATTTTTTGGACTTGGTGAATTTTTATTGAACTGACATATCATTTCAACTTTGACAAAAATTTTAAACAATGTTAAACAATTTACGATTGTACTTGTATTTAATACAAATTATTGATGATAATATAATGAAGTTTTGCTGTTGTATTATTAAATTAGTGCCACATAAAGATACATTAGGTGGTGGACCTTAGTAAAATGAGCTGGTTGTAGAAAACGTGTCACAAAACCTATATAGGGGTGGTGATGTCGAGCAGGCATGTCATATGAGAAAAATTTCACAAGTGAAATATATATGACTATGTATATGGAGTGAGTCTTGCCGGCATGTCATATATAAATAATATATGAAAACAATCATATAGAAGGCAATATGATTAAAAAGTTAAAAATAATGAAGTTTTACTGTTGCATTATTAAATTAGTGCAACATAAAGATACATTTGATGGTAGACCTTAGTAAAATGAGCTGGTTGTAGAAAACGTGTCACAAAACCTATATAGGGGTGA
>NW_026909690.1:0-2500 GCF_023558435.1 Drosophila sulfurigaster albostrigata | reverse complement strand
GATTATCATTGATTTTATGTTTATTATAAGCACTTGTATGATTAACAATGCGAAAGATTCAGGATACCTTCGGGACCCGTCTTGAAACACGGACCAAGGAGTCTAACATATGTGCAAGTTATTGGGATATAAACCTAATAGCGTAATTAACTTGACTATTATTGGGATTAGTTTTTAACTATTTATAGTTAATTAACGCAATCCCGGGGCGTTCTATATAGTTATGTATAATAATATTTATATTATTTATGCCTCTAACTGGAACGTACCTTGAGCATATATGCTGTGACCCGAAAGATGGTGAACTATACTTGATCAGGTTGAAGTCAGGGGAAACCCTGATGGAAGACCGAAACAGTTCTGACGTGCAAATCGATTGTCAGAATTGAGTATAGGGCGAAAGACCAATCGAACCATCTAGTAGCTGGTTCCTTCCGAAGTTTCCCTCAGGATAGCTGGTGCATTTAACTGTTGTATAAAATAATCTTATCTGGTAAAGCGAATGATTAGAGGCCTTAGGGTCGAAACGATCTTAACCTATTCTCAAACTTTAATGGGTAAGAACCTTAACTTTCTTGATATGAAGTTTAAGGTTATGATATAATGTGCCCAGTGGGCCACTTTTGGTAAGCAGAACTGGCGCTGTGGGATGAACCAAACGTAATGTTACGGTGCCCAAATTAACAACTCATTCAGAAACCATGAAAGGCGTTGGTTGCTTAAAACAGCAGGACGGTGATCATGGAAGTCGAAATCCGCTAAGGAGTGTGTAACAACTCACCTGCCGAAGCAACTAGCCCTTAAAATGGATGGCGCTTAAGTTGTATACCTATACATTACCGCTAAAGTAGATGATTTATATTACTTGTAATATAAATTTTGAAACTTTAGTGAGTAGGAAGGTACAATGGTGTGCTTAGAAGTGTTTGGCGTAAGCCTGCATGGAGCCGTCATTGGTACAGATCTTGGTGGTAGTAGCAAATAATCGAATGAGACCTTGGAGGACTGAAGTGGAGAAGGGTTTCGTGTGAACAGTGGTTGATCACGAGTTAGTCGGTCCTAAGTTCAAGGCGAAAGCCGAAAATTTTCAAGTAAAAAGTAACTAAAATTTAAATTTTGTCATAATTAAAAAACTTGAATAATTTTGAACGAAAGGGAATACGGTTCCAATTCCGTAACCTGTTGAGTATCCGTTTGTTATTAAATATGGGCCTCGTGCTCATCCTGGCAACAGGAACGACCATAAAGAAGCCGTCGAGAGATATCGGAAGAGTTTTCTTTTCTGTTTTATAGCCGTACTACCATGGAAGTCTTTCGCAGAGAGATATGGTAGATGGGCTAGAAGAGCATGACATATACTGTTGTGTCGATATTTTCTCCTCGGACCTTGAAAATTTATGGTGGGGACACGCAAACTTCTCAACAGGCCGTACCAATATCCGCAGCTGGTCTCCAAGGTGAAGAGTCTCTAGTCGATAGAATAATGTAGGTAAGGGAAGTCGGCAAATTAGATCCGTAACTTCGATAAGGATTGGCTCTGAAGATTGAGATAGTCGGGCTTGATTGGGAAACAATAACATGGTTTATGTGCTCGTTCTGGGTAAATAGAGTTTCTATCATTTATGGTAGTTTCTTGTTCCCCGGATAGTTTAGTTACGTAGCCAATTGTGGAACTTTCTTGCTAAAATTTTAAGAATACTAGTTGGGCAACCAGTTAGTTCTTTTAAATTATAACGATTATCAATTAACAATCAATTCAGAACTGGCACGGACTTGGGGAATCCGACTGTCTAATTAAAACAAAGCATTGTGATGGCCCTAGCGGGTGTTGACACAATGTGATTTCTGCCCAGTGCTCTGAATGTCAAAGTGAAGAAATTCAAGTAAGCGCGGGTCAACGGCGGAGTAACTATGACTCTCTTAAGGTAGCCAAATGCCTCGTCATCTAATTAGTGACGCGCATGAATGGATTAACGAGATTCCTACTGTCCCTATCTACTGGATGTAGTAAAGAATACCAACCACAGTGGACCCCCACTTATCGTAAAAGCGATTAAGGAGGTACGGCACCAACGTTAACTGTTTGGAGTTTAATTGGTAGTATAGTAGCAAATACGACACCTGACCAGAGGTGAGTTTCTGGTACCACGGGAACCAGGTGCCTGCGGACTTGTCCGTCCTGGTATTTGGTGCGCCCTTCGGGGAGTATCGTGGTGGCTGTGGTAGTCCAAAGCGGACAATGAGGATTATACTCAGCGTGGAGTTGCGTACGTATTAACCGGTTGCCGACAACCAAAAATCGGAAGAGGTTTTAGGTCGGCCTCGCTCCCCACACAGGAGGAAGTGTCCAGTCCAAACAACTGGCCTTCAAATGTGTACCTGCGGTGAATCCAAGGGGCGCTGATCAACGCTTAATTTGATCCCTAAGCTCGGGCTTCGTGGGATTAAGCCAACATGGCAGGTGCTCACGTTAAACTCGAGTTTATTACTGTCCCTATCC
>NW_026909689.1:0-12852 GCF_023558435.1 Drosophila sulfurigaster albostrigata | reverse complement strand
CCGTCGAAAATTTTCCGATTTTTCATGCTTTCACCGTCGAAAAATTTTACGATTTCATGCTTTCACCGTCGACAAATTTTTCCGATTTTTCCGATGCTTTTCACCGTCGCAATTTTAATTTATGCTTTCCGCCGTCGAAAATTTTACGATTTTTCATGCTTTCACCGTCGAAAATTTTACCGATTTTTCATGCTTTCACCGTCGAAAATTTTACGATTTTTCATGCTTTACCGTCGAAAATTTTTAGCGATTTTTCCGATTTTCATGCTTTCACCGTCGCAAATTTTCCGATTTTTCTTACGCTTTCACCGTCGAAAATTTTACCGATTTTTCATGCTTTCACTGTCGCAAATTTTTCCGATTTTTCCGATTTTTTCATGCTTTCACCGTCGAAAATTTTACTGATTTTTCTGATTATGCTTTCACTGTCGCAAATTTTTCCGATTTTTCATGCTTTCATGCAATTTTCATGCTTTCACCAATGCAATTTTGATTTTTCATGCTTTCACTGTCGAAAATTTTTCCGATTTTTTCATGCTTTCACCGTCGCAAATTTTACGATTTTTTCATGCTTTCACTGTCGAAAATTTTTACGATTTTTTTCATGCTTTTACCGTCGAAAAATTTTACGATTTTCATGCTTTCACTGTCGCATAATTTTTCCGAATTTTTCCGATTTTTCCGATTTTCATGCCTCCACTGTCGCAAATTTTACGATTTTTCATGCTCCACTGTCGCAAATTTTTCCAATTTTTTCGGCGCTCCACTCGTCGCAAATTTACGATTTTTTTCATGCCTCCACTGTCGCAATTTACGATTTTTCATGCCTCCACTCGTCGCAAATTTTTACGATTTTTTCATGCCTCCACTGTCGCAAATTTTACGATTTTTCATGCCTCCACTGTCGCAAATTTTACGATTTTTTTCATGCCTCCACTGTCGCAAATTTTACGATTTTTCATGCCTCCACTGTCGCAAAATTTTTCCGATTTTTCATGCCTCCACCGTCGCAAATTTTTCTTTCGATTTTTCATGCCTCCACTGTCGCAAATTTTTCCGATTTTTCATGCCTCCACTGTCGCAAAATTTTTCGATTTTTTCATGCCTCCACTGTCGCAAATTTTTACGATTTTTCATGCCTCCACTGTCGCAAAATTTTTCCGATTTTTCATGCCTCCACTGTCGCAAATTTTACGATTTTTTCATGCCTCCACTGTCGCAAATTTTCCGATTTTTCATGCTCCACTGTCGCAAATTTTTCCGATTTTTTCATGCCTCCACTGTCGCAAAATTTTTCCGATTTTTTCATGCCTCCACACCGTCGCAAAATTTTCCGATTTTTTCATGCCTCCACTGTCGCAAATTTTCCGATTTTTCATGCCTCCACTGTCGCAAATTTTACCGTTTTTTCATGCCTCCACTGTCGCAAATTTTCCGATTTTTCATGCCTCCACTGTCGCAAAATTTCCGATTTTTCATGCCTCCACTGTCGCAAATTTTACGATTTTTCATGCCTCCACTGTCGCAAATTTTTACGATTTTTTCATGCCTCCACTGTCGCAAATTTATCCGATTTTTTCATGCCTCCACTGTCGCAAATTTTTACGATTTTTTCATGCCTCCACTGTCGCAAATTTTACGATTTTTTCATGCCTACCGTAAATTTTACGATTTTTTCATGCCTCCACTGTCGCAAATTTTTACGATTTTTTCATGCCTCCACTGTCGCAAATTTTTACGATTTTTTCATGCCTCCACTGTCGCAAATTTTACGATTTTTTCATGCCTCCACTGTCGCAAATTTTTACGATTTTTCATGCCTCCACTGTCGCAAATTTTACGATTTTTTCATGCCTCCACTGTCGCAAATTTTTCCGATTTTTCATGCCTCCACTGTCGCAAATTTTACGATTTTTTCATGCCTCCACTGTCGCAAAATTTTTCCGATTTTTCATGCCTCCACTGTCGCAAATTTTACGATTTTTCATGCCTCCACTGTCGCAAATTTTTACGATTTTTTCATGCCTCCACTGTCGCAAATTTTTACGATTTTTTCATGCCTCCACTGTCGCAAAATTTTTCCGATTTTTTCATGCCTCCACTGTCGCAAATTTTTCCGATTTTTTCATGCCTCCACTGTCGCAAAATTTTACGATTTTTTCATGCCTCCACTGTCGCAAATTTTACGATTTTTTCATGCCTCCACTGTCGCAAATTTTACGATTTTTTCATGCCTCCACTGTCGCAAAATTTTACGATTTTTTCATGCCTCCACTGTCGCAAATTTTTCCGATTTTTCATGCCTCCACTGTCGCAAATTTTTACGATTTTTTCATGCCTCCACTGTCGCAAAATTTTCCGATTTTTTCATGCCTCCACTGTCGCAAATTTTACGATTTTTCATGCCTCCACTGTCGCAAATTTTACGATTTTTCATGCCTCCACTGTCGCAAAATTTTTCCGATTTTTTCATGCCTCCACTGTCGCAAATTTTTCCGATTTTTCATGCCTCCACTGTCGCAAATTTTTCCGATTTTTTCATGCCTCCACTGTCGCAAATTTTTACGATTTTTTCATGCCTCCACTGTCGCAAATTTTTCCGATTTTTTCATGCCTCCACTGTCGCAAAATTTTTCCGATTTTTCATGCCTCCACTGTCGCAAATTTTTACGATTTTTTCATGCCTCCACTGTCGCAAATTTTACGATTTTTTCATGCCTCCACTGTCGCAAATTTTACGATTTTTTTCATGCCTCCACTGTCGCAAATTTTACGATTTTTTCATGCCTCCACTGTCGCAAATTTTTACGATTTTTTCATGCCTCCACTGTCGCAAATTTTTACGATTTTTTTCATGCCTCCACTGTCGCAAATTTTTCCGATTTTTTCATGCCTCCACTGTCGCAAAATTTTCCGATTTTTCATGCCTCCACTGTCGCAAATTTTACGATTTTTTCATGCCTCCACTGTCGCAAATTTTACGATTTTTCATGCCTCCACTGTCGCAAATTTTACGATTTTTTCATGCCTCCACTGTCGCAAATTTTTCCGATTTTTTCATGCCTCCACTGTCGCAAATTTTTCCGATTTTTTCATGCCTCCACTGTCGCAAATTTTCCGATTTTTCATGCCTCCACTGTCGCAAATTTTTACGATTTTTTCATGCCTCCACTGTCGCAAAATTTTCCGATTTTTTCATGCCTCCACTGTCGCAAAATTTTTCCGATTTTTTCATGCCTCCACTGTCGCAAATTTTACGATTTTTCATGCCTCCACTGTCGCAAATTTTTTTTCCGATTTTTCATGCCTCCACTGTCGCAAATTTTACGATTTTTCATGCCTCCACTGTCGCAAATTTTTCCGATTTTTCATGCCTCCACTGTCGCAAAATTTTCCGATTTTTTCATGCCTCCACTGTCGCAAAATTTTTCCGATTTTTTTCATGCCTCCACTGTCGCAAATTTTACGATTTTTCATGCCTCCACTGTCGCAAATTTTACGATTTTTCATGCCTCCACTGTCGCAAAATTTTTCCGATTTTTCATGCCTCCACTGTCGCAAATTTTTCCGATTTTTCATGCCTCCACTGTCGCAAAAATTTTCCGATTTTTTCATGCCTCCACTGTCGCAAATTTTTACGATTTTTTCATGCCTCCACTGTCGCAAATTTTTACGATTTTTTCATGCCTCCACTGTCGCAAATTTTACGATTTTTCATGCCTCCACTGTCGCAAATTTTACGATTTTTCATGCCTCCACTGTCGCAAATTTTTACGATTTTTCATGCCTCCACTGTCGCAAATTTTACGATTTTTTCATGCCTCCACTGTCGCAAATTTTACGATTTTTCATGCCTCCACTGTCGCAAATTTTTCCGATTTTTTCATGCCTCCACTGTCGCAAATTTTACGATTTTTTCATGCCTCCACTGTCGCAAATTTTTCTGATTTTTTCATGCCTCCACTGTCGCAAATTTTTCCGATTTTTCATGCCTCCACTGTCGCAAATTTTTCCGATTTTTTCATGCCTCCACTGTCGCAAATTTTACGATTTTTTCATGCCTCCACTGTCGCAAATTTTACGATTTTTCATGCCTCCACTGTCGCAAATTTTACGATTTTTCATGCCTCCACTGTCGCAAATTTTACGATTTTTCATGCCTCCACTGTCGCAAATTTTTCCGATTTTTTCATGCCTCCACTGTCGCAAATTTTTACCGATTTTTTCATGCCTCCACTGTCGCAAATTTTACGATTTTTTCATGCCTCCACTGTCGCAAATTTTTCCGATTTTTCATGCCTCCACTGTCGCAAAATTTTCCGATTTTTTTCATGCCTCCACTGTCGCAAATTTTACCGATTTTTTCATGCCTCCACTGTCGCAAATTTTTACGATTTTTCATGCCTCCACTGTCGCAAATTTTTTTTTCCGATTTTTTCATGCCTCCACTGTCGCAAATTTTTCGATTTTTTCATGCCTCCACTGTCGCAAATTTTACGATTTTTTCATGCCTCCACTGTCGCAAATTTTTCTCGATTTTTTCATGCCTCCACTGTCGCAAATTTTTCCGATTTTTCATGCCTCCACTGTCGCAAATTTTCGATTTTTTTCATGCTCCACTGTCGCAAAATTTTTCGATTTTTTCATGCCTCCACTGTCGCAAATTTTACGATTTTTCATGCCTCCACTGTCGCAAATTTTTCCGATTTTTCATGCCTCCACTGTCGCAAATTTTTACGATTTTTCATGCCTCCACTGTCGCAAAATTTTACGATTTTTTCATGCCTCCACTGTCGCAAAATTTTCCCGATTTTTCATGCCTCCACTGTCGCAAATTTTACGATTTTTCATGCCTCCACTGTCGCAAAAAATTTTCCGATTTTTCATGCCTCCACTGTCGCAAATTTTTCCGATTTTTCATGCCTCCACTGTCGCAAATTTTTCCGATTTTTTCATGCCTCCACTGTCGCAAAATTTTCCGATTTTTTCATGCCTCCACTGTCGCAAAATTTTACGATTTTTCATGCCTCCACTGTCGCAAATTTTTCCGATTTTTTCATGCCTCCACTGTCGCAAATTTTACGATTTTTTCATGCCTCCACTGTCGCAAAATTTTACCGATTTTTTCATGCCTCCACTGTCGCAAATTTTACGATTTTTTCATGCCTCCACTGTCGCAAATTTTTCCGATTTTTCATGCCTCCACTGTCGCAAAATTTTACCGATTTTTTCATGCCTCCACTGTCGCAAAATTTTACGATTTTTTCATGCCTCCACTGTCGCAAATTTTTCCGATTTTTTCATGCCTCCACTGTCGCAAATTTTTCCGATTTTTTCATGCCTCCACTGTCGCAAAATTTTCCGATTTTTCATGCCTCCACTGTCGCAAAATTTTACGATTTTTTCATGCCTCCACTGTCGCAAAATTTTCCGATTTTTCATGCCTCCACTGTCGCAAAATTTTACGATTTTTTCATGCCTCCACTGTCGCAAATTTTCCGATTTTTTCATGCCTCCACTGTCGCAAAATTTTTCCGATTTTTTCATGCCTCCACTGTCGCAAATTTTCCGATTTTTCATGCCTCCACTGTCGCAAAATTTTCCGATTTTTCATGCCTCCACTGTCGCAAATTTTACGATTTTTTCATGCCTCCACTGTCGCAAATTTTTACGATTTTTTCATGCCTCCACTGTCGCAAAATTTTACGATTTTTTCATGCCTCCACTGTCGCAAAATTTTACGATTTTTCATGCCTCCACTGTCGCAAATTTTACGATTTTTCATGCCTCCACTGTCGCAAATTTTTCCGATTTTTTCATGCCTCCACTGTCGCAAATTTTTTTACGATTTTTCATGCCTCCACTGTCGCAAATTTTACGATTTTTTCATGCCTCCACTGTCGCAAATTTTTACGATTTTTCATGCCTCCACTGTCGCAAAATTTTCCGATTTTTTCATGCCTCCACTGTCGCAAAATTTTCCGATTTTTCATGCCTCCACTGTCGCAAAATTTTCCGATTTTTCATGCCTCCACTGTCGCAAATTTTACGATTTTTTCATGCCTCCACTGTCGCAAATTTTACGATTTTTTCATGCCTCCACTGTCGCAAAATTTTCCGATTTTTCATGCCTCCACTGTCGCAAATTTTTCCGATTTTTTCATGCCTCCACTGTCGCAAATTTTCCGATTTTTTCATGCCTCCACTGTCGCAAAATTTTCCGATTTTTTCATGCCTCCACTGTCGCAAATTTTTCCGATTTTTCATGCCTCCACTGTCGCAAATTTTTCCGATTTTTTCATGCCTCCACTGTCGCAAAATTTTCCGATTTTTTCATGCCTCCACTGTCGCAAATTTTTACGATTTTTTCATGCCTCCACTGTCGCAAATTTTTCCGATTTTTTCATGCCTCCACTGTCGCAAATTTTTCCGATTTTTCATGTCGCCACTGTCGCAAATTTTTACGATTTTTTCATGCCTCCACTGTCGCAAATTTTTCCGATTTTTCATGCCTCCACTGTCGCAAAATTTTCCGATTTTTTCATGCCTCCACTGTCGCAAAATTTTTCCGATTTTTTCATGCCTCCACTGTCGCAAATTTTTACGATTTTTTCATGCCTCCACTGTCGCAAATTTTTACGATTTTTCATGCCTCCACTGTCGCAAATTTTACGATTTTTTTTCATGCCTCCACTGTCGCAAATTTTTCCGATTTTTCATGCCTCCACTGTCGCAAATTTTTTCGATTTTTTCATGCCTCCACTGTCGCAAATTTTACGATTTTTTCATGCCTCCACTGTCGCAAATTTTTCCGATTTTTCATGCCTCCACTGTCGCAAAATTTTCCGATTTTTTCATGCCTCCACTGTCGCAAATTTTTACGATTTTTTCATGCCTCCACTGTCGCAAAATTTTCCGATTTTTCATGCCTCCACTGTCGCAAAATTTTTCCGATTTTTCATGCCTCCACTGTCGCAAAATTTTACGATTTTTTCATGCCTCCACTGTCGTAAATTTTTCGATTTTTCATGCCTCCACTGTCGCAAAATTTTTCCGATTTTTTCATGCCTCCACTGTCGCAAAATTTTACCGATTTTTCATGCCTCCACTGTCGCAAAATTTTTCCGATTTTTCATGCCTCCACTGTCGCAAAATTTTCCGATTTTTCATGCCTCCACTGTCGCAAAATTTTCCGATTTTTTCATGCCTCCACTGTCGCAAATTTTACGATTTTTTCATGCCTCCACTGTCGCAAATTTTACGATTTTTTCATGCCTCCACTGTCGCAAAATTTTACGATTTTTCATGCCTCCACTGTCGCAAAATTTTACGATTTTTTCATGCCTCCACTGTCGCAAAATTTTACGATTTTTTCATGCCTCCACTGTCGCAAAATTTTTCCGATTTTTTCATGCCTCCACTGTCGCAAATTTTACGATTTTTCATGCCTCCACTGTCGCAAAATTTTACGATTTTTTTTCATGCCTCCACTGTCGCAAAATTTTACCGATTTTTTCATGCCTCCACTGTCGCAAATTTTTACGATTTTTCATGCCTCCACTGTCGCAAAATTTTCCGATTTTTCATGCCTCCACTGTCGCAAATTTTACGATTTTTCATGCCTCCACTGTCGCAAAATTTTACGATTTTTTCATGCCTCCACTGTCGCAAATTTTACGATTTTTTCATGCCTCCACTGTCGCAAAATTTTACGATTTTTTCATGCCTCCACTGTCGCAAAATTTTCCGATTTTTTCATGCCTCCACTGTCGCAAATTTTTACGATTTTTTCATGCCTCCACTGTCGCAAAATTTTCCGATTTTTTCATGCCTCCACTGTCGCAAAATTTTTTCATGCCTCCACTGTCGCAAATTTTTTTTTTCATGCCTCCACTGTCGCAAAATTTTACGATTTTTTCATGCCTCCACTGTCGCAAATTTTACGATTTTTTCATGCCTCCACTGTCGCAAATTTTACGATTTTTCATGCCTCCACTGTCGCAAATTTTTCCGATTTTTTCATGCCTCCACTGTCGCAAATTTTACGATTTTTTCATGCCTCCACTGTCGCAAATTTTTACGATTTTTTCATTGTCTCGATTTTTTCATGCCTCCACTGTCGCAAATTTTTACGATTTTTCATGCCTCCACTGTCGCAAATTTTACGATTTTTTCATGCCTCCACTGTCGCAAAATTTTTCCGATTTTTTCATGCCTCCACTGTCGCAAAATTTTCCGATTTTTTTCATGCCTCCACTGTCGCAAATTTTTCCGATTTTTTCATGCCTCCACTGTCGCAAATTTTTACGATTTTTTCATGCCTCCACTGTCGCAAATTTTTACGATTTTTTCATGCCTCCACTGTCGCAAAATTTTACGATTTTTTCATGCCTCCACTGTCGCAAATTTTTACGATTTTTTCATGCCTCCACTGTCGCAAAATTTTCCGATTTTTTCATGCCTCCACTGTCGCAAAATTTTCCGATTTTTCATGCCTCCACTGTCGCAAATTTTACGATTTTTCATGCCTCCACTGTCGCAAAATTTTCCGATTTTTCATGCCTCCACTGTCGTAAATTTTACGATTTTTTTATGCCTCCACTGTCGAAAATTTTTACGATTTTTCATGCCTCCACTGTCGCAAAATTTTACGATTTTTCATGCCTCCACTGTCGCAAATTTTTCCGATTTTTCATGCCTCCACTGTCGCAAATTTTACGATTTTTTCATGCCTCCACTGTCGCAAAATTTTCCGATTTTTCATGCCTCCACTGTCGCAAAATTTTCCGATTTTTTCATGCCTCCACTGTCGCAAAATTTTACGATTTTTCATGCTCTAACTGTCGCAAATTTTTACGATTTTTCATGCCTCCACTGTCGCAAATTTTTACGATTTTTCATGCCTCCACTGTCGCAAATTTTTACGATTTTTTCATGCCTCCACTGTCGCAAATTTTTCCGATTTTTTCATTTTACGCCTCCACTGTCGCAAATTTTCCGATTTTTTCATGCCTCCACTGTCGCAAAATTTTTCCGATTTTTCATGCCTCCACTGTCGCAAATTTTTACGATTTTTTCATGCCTCCACTGTCGCAAAATTTTCCGATTTTTCATGCCTCCACTGTCGCAAATTTTTACGATTTTTTTCATGCCTCCACTGTCGCAAATTTTACGATTTTTCATGCCTCCACTGTCGCAAATTTTACGATTTTTTCATGCCTCCACTGTCGCAAATTTTTCCGATTTTTTCATGCCTCCACTGTCGCAAAATTTTACGATTTTTTCATGCCTCCACTGTCGCAAAATTTTCCGATTTTTTCATGCCTCCACTGTCGCAAAATTTTCCGATTTTTTCATGCCTCCACTGTCGCAAATTTTTACGATTTTTTCATGCCTCCACTGTCGCAAATTTTACGATTTTTTCATGCCTCCACTGTCGCAAAATTTACGATTTTTTCATGCCTCCACTGTCGCAAATTTTTCCGATTTTTCATGCCTCCACTGTCGCAAATTTTACGATTTTTCATGCCTCCACTGTCGCAAATTTTTCCGATTTTTTTCATGCCTCCACTGTCGCAAAATTTTTCCGATTTTTTCATGCCTCCACTGTCGCAAAATTTTCCGATTTTTTCATGCCTCCACTGTCGCAAATTTTTCCGATTTTTCATGCCTCCACTGTTCATGCAAAATTTTCGCCGATTTTTTCATGCCTCCACTGTCGCAAAATTTACGATTTTTCATGCCTCCACTGTCGTAAATTTTTACGATTTTTTTATGCCTCCACTGTCGCAAAATTTTCCGATTTTTTCATGCCTCCACTGTCGCAAATTTTTACGATTTTTTTCATGCCTCCACTGTCGCAAAATTTTCCGATTTTTTCATGCCTCCACTGTCGCAAAATTTTACGATTTTTTTCATGCCTCCACTGTCGCAAATTTTTCCGATTTTTTCATGCCTCCACTGTCGCAAATTTTTACGATTTTTTCATGCCTCCACTGTCGCAAATTTTACGATTTTTTCATGCCTCCACTGTCGCAAATTTTTCCGATTTTTCGCGGGCCGAAACACTGTCGCCAAAATTTTTTATGCTCCGTAAATTTTTCCGATTTTTATGCACTGTCGCAAATTTTACCGATTTTTTCATCCATCCCACTGTCGCAAGGTGCACCGATTTTTTCATGCCTACACTGTCGCAATGTGCACCGATTTTTTCATGACTCCACTGTCGCCAAATTTTACGAGTTTTTCACTCCACTGTCGCAAATTTTTCCGATTTTTTCATGCCTCCGCTGTCCGCAAAGATTTTCAGATTTTTTCATGCCTTCACTGTCGCAAATTTTACGATTTTTCATACCTCCACTGTCGCAAATTTTCCGATTTTTTCATGCATTCGCCAGATTTTTGCGATGCCTCCACTGTCGCAAATTTTTACGATTTTTTCATGCCTCCACTGTCGCAAATTTTTCCGATTTTTCATGCCTCCACTGTCGCAAAATTTTCCGATTTTTCATGCCCACTGTCGCAAATTTTACGATTTTTCATGCCTCCACTGTCGCAAATTTTTCCGATTTTTTCATGCCTCCACTGTCGCAAATTTTACGATTTTTCATGCCTCCACTGTCGCAAATTTTTACGATTTTTCATGCCTCCACTGTCGCAAATTTTTCCGATTTTTTCATGCCTCCACTGTCGCAAATTTTTCCGATTTTTCATGCCTCCACTGTCGCAAATTTTACGATTTTTCATGCCTCCACTGTCGCAAATTTTCCGATTTTTTCATGCCTCCACTGTCGCAATTTTTCCGATTTTTTCATGCCTCCACTGTCGCAAATTTTTCCGATTTTTCATGCCTCCACTGTCGCAAATTTTTCCGATTTTTTCATGCCTCCACTGTCGCAAAATTTTCCGATTTTTCATGCCTCCACTGTCGCAAATTTTTCCGATTTTTCATGCCTCCACTGTCGCAAAATTTTACGATTTTTTCATGCCTCCACTGTCGCAAATTTTACGATTTTTCATGCCTCCACTGTCGCAAAATTTTACGATTTTTTCATGCCTCCACTGTCGCAAAATTTTTCCGATTTTTCATGCCTCCACTGTCGCAAATTTTTCCGATTTTTCATGCCTCCACTGTCGCAAAATTTTACGATTTTTTCATGCCTCCACTGTCGCAAAATTTTACGATTTTTTCATGCCTCCACTGTCGCAAAATTTTACGATTTTTTCATGCCTCCACTGTCGCAAAATTTTCCGATTTTTCATGCCTCCACTGTCGCAAATTTTACGATTTTTCATGCCTCCACTGTCGCAAATTTTTCGATTTTTTCATGCCTCCACTGTCGCAAATTTTTCCGATTTTTCATGCCTCCACTGTCGCAAATTTTTCCGATTTTTCATGCCTCCACTGTCGCAAAATTTTACGATTTTTTCATGCCTCCACTGTCGCAAAATTTTTCCGATTTTTTCATGCCTCCACTGTCGCAAAATTTTACGATTTTTTCATGCCTCCACTGTCGCAAATTTTTCCGATTTTTTCATGCCTCCACTGTCGCAAATTTTTCCGATTTTTCATGCCTCCACTGTCGCAAATTTTTCCGATTTTTTCATGCCTCCACTGTCGCAAAATTTTCCGATTTTTCATGCCTCCACTGTCGCAAATTTTACGATTTTTTCATGCCTCCACTGTCGCAAAATTTTACGATTTTTCATGCCTCCACTGTCGCAAATTTTACCGATTTTTTCATGCCTCCACTGTCGCAAAATTTTACGATTTTTTCATGCCTCCACTGTCGCAAATTTTTCCGATTTTTTCATGCCTCCACTGTCGCAAATTTTTTCCGATTTTTTCATGCCTCCACTGTCGCAAATTTTACGATTTTTTTCATGCCTCCACTGTCGCAAAATTTTTCCGATTTTTTCATGCCTCCACTGTCGCAAATTTTCCGATTTTTTCATGCCTCCACTGTCGCAAATTTTACGATTTTTTCATGCCTCCACATGTCGTCGCAAACTTTTACGATTTTTTCATGCCTCCACCGTCGCAAATTTTACGATTTTTTTCATGCCTCCACTGTCGCAAATTTTACGATTTTTCTATGCCTCCACTGTCGCAAAATTTTCCGATTTTTTCATGCCTCCACTGTCGCAAATTTTTCCGATTTTTTCATGCCTCCACTGTCGCAAATTTTTACGATTTTTTCATGCCTCCACTGTCGCAAATTTTTACGATTTTTTCATGCCTCCACTGTCGCAAATTTTTCCGATTTTTCATGCCTCCACTGTCGCAAATTTTCCGATTTTTTTCATGCCTCCACTGTCGCAAAATTTTACGATTTTTTCTACGCCTCCACCGTCGCAAATTTTTTCCGATTTTTCATGCCTCCACCGTCGCAAAATTTTTCCGATTTTTCATGCCTCCACTGTCGCAAAATTTTTCCGATTTTTTCATGCCTCCACTGTCGCAAATTTTCCTGATTTTTTTCATGCCTCCACTGTCGCAAATTTTACGATTTTTTCATGCTTCCACTGTCGCAAAATTTTCCGATTTTTCATGCCTCCACTGTCGCAAATTTTTCATGCTTCCACTGTCGCAAAATTTTTTTTTCATGCCTCCACTGTCGCAAAATTTTACGATTTTTTCATGCTTTCACTGTCGCAAATTTTTCCGATTTTTCATGCCTCCACTGTCGCAAAATTTTACGATTTTCATGCTTCCACTGTCGCAAAATTTTCCGATTTTTTCATGCCTCCACTGTCGCAAAATTTTACGATTTTTCATGCTTTCCCACTGTCGCAAAATTTTCCGATTTTTTTCATGCTTTCCACTGTCGCAAAATTTTACGATTTTCATGC
>NW_026909688.1:0-12042 GCF_023558435.1 Drosophila sulfurigaster albostrigata | reverse complement strand
CCCAAAATTTCCCGCTTTTAATTTTTATTTTCCAAAAACTTTTCCGATTTTTAATTTTATTTATTAATTAAATCCAAAATTTCCCTGATTTTAATTTTTTTATTTTTCAAAAATTTTCCCGATTTTTAATTTTTATTTTCCAAAATTTTTCCTGATTTTTTTTTTTTATTTTCAAAAATTTTTCCGATTTTTAATTTTTTATTTTTCCAAAATTTTCCTGATTTTAATTTTTTTTTTTCCAAAATTTTTCCTGATTTTTAATTTTTTAATTTTAAATCCAAAATTTTTCCCGATTTTAATTTTTTTTATTTTCCAAAATTTTCCCGATTTTTAATTTTTTTTTGCTTTAAATCCAAAATTTTCCCTGATTTTTTATTTTTTTATTTTCGCAAAATTTTTCCGATTTTTAATTTTTTCATTTTCCAAAATTTTTCCGATTTTTTTATTTTTAAATTTCCCGTCGAAAATTTTTCCGATTTTCATTTTTTCACCGTCAAAAATTTTTCCGATTTTTAATTTTTTTTAATTTCCAAAATTTTCCCGATTTTTAATTTTTTTATTTTCCAAAATTTTTCCAGATTTTTAATTTTTTTAATTTTTTCCAAAATTTTTCCCGATTTTTTAATTTTTTTATTTTCGCAAATTTTTCCCGATTTTTAATTTTTTTTATTTTCCAAAATTTTTTCCGATTTTTTAATTTTTTTTTATTTTTCACCGTCAAAAATTTTACGATTTTTTCATTTTTTTATTTTCCAAAATTTTTCCGATTTTTAATTTTTTTATTTTTCAAAATTTTCCCGATTTTAATTTTTTATTTTCCAAAATTTTTCCGATTTTTTAATTTTTATTAATTAATTAAATCCAAAATTTTCCCGATTTTTAATTTTTTATTTTCCAAAATTTTCCCGATGATTTTTTCATGCTTTCACCGTCGCAAAAATTTTCCGATTTTTTTTCATGCTTTTTTTATTTTCGCAAATTTTTCCGATTTTTAATTTTTTATTTTCGAAAATTTTTTCCGATTTTTCATTTTTTCACCGTCGAAAATTTTCCCGATTTTTAATTTTTTCATTTTCGCAAAATTTTTCCGATTTTTAATTTTTTATTTTCCAAAATTTTCCTGATTTTTAATTTTTAATAATTAATTAAATCCAAAATTTTCCGATTTTTAATTTTTTATTTTCCAAAATTTTCCCGATTTTTTTTTTTTTTTCAAAAATTTTCCGATTTTTAATTTTTTATTTTCGCAAATTTTTCCAAATTTTTTCATGCTTTTTATTTTTCGATTTTTAATTTTCCAAAATTTTCCGATTTTTAATTTTTTACCGTCGAAAATTTTCCGATTTTTAATTTTTTATTTTCGAAAATTTTCCCTGATTTTTAATTTTTTTATTTTCCAAAATTTTCCTGATTTTTTGTTTTATTTTCCAAATTTTTATTTTTTCAAAATTTTCCCGATTTTTAATTTTTTATTTTTCAAAAAATTTTCCCTGATTTTTAATTTTTTTATTTTTCCAAAATTTTCCCGATTTTTCTGATTTTTTTTTCAAAATTTTCCTGATTTTTTCATTTTTTTATTTTCCAAAATTTTTCCGATTTTTATTTTTTTAATTAATTAAATCCAAAATTTTTCCGATTTTAATTTTTTTATTTTCCAAAATTTTCCCGATTTTTAATTTTTTTATTTCGAAAATTTTTCCGATTTTTAAATTTTTTTATTTTCCAAAATTTTCCCGATTTTTTTTTAATTTTTTATTTTCGAAAATTTTTCCGATTTTTCATTTTTTCATTTTCGCAAATTTTTCTGATTTTTAATTTTTTTTTCCGCAAATTTTTCCGATTTTTCATTTTTTTATTTTCGAAAATTTTTCCGATTTTTACATT
Source organism: Drosophila sulfurigaster albostrigata (assembly GCF_023558435.1). Taxonomy (NCBI): domain Eukaryota; kingdom Metazoa; phylum Arthropoda; class Insecta; order Diptera; family Drosophilidae; genus Drosophila; species Drosophila sulfurigaster. The sequence goes on along the minus strand of NW_026909688.1, from coordinate 10,158 downwards.
TTTTCACTTCGAAAATTTTTCCGATTTTTACATTTTTTCATTTTCCAAAATTTTTCCGATTTTTTAATTTTTTTATTTTCATTTCACCGTCGAAAATTTTAACGATTTTTTTTGCTTTCACTGTCGAAAATTTTCCCGATTTTTCATGCTTTCACCGTCGCAAATTTTTCCGATTTTTCATTTTTTCATTGTCGAAAATTTTTCCGATTTTTTCATGTTTTCATTTTCGAAAATTTTTCCGATTTTTAATTTTTACCGTCGAAAATTTTTCGATTTTTTTCATTTTCACCGTCGCAAAATTTTTCCGATTTTTAATTTTTTCACTGTCGAAAATTTTCCGATTTTTCAATTTTTTTCACCGTCGCAAATTTTTCCTGATTTTTCATTTTTTTTGAAAAATTTTCCGATTTTTTCATGCTTTCACCGTCGAAAATTTTTCCGATTTTTTCATTTATTTTTAAAAATTCGCAATTTTTTCCGATTTTTTCATTTTTCACCGTCGCAAATTTTCCGATTTTTAATTTTTTATTTTCGCAAAATTTTCCGATTTTTTCATTTTTTCACCGTCGAAAATTTTTCCGATTTTTTCATGCTTTCACCGTCGCAAATTTTCCTGATTTTTCATGCTTTTTACCGTCGAAAATTTTACGATTTTTCATTTATTCACCGTCGCAAAATTTTCCCGATTTTTAATTTTCATTTTCCAAAATTTTTCCGATTTTTCATTTTTAATTTTACCGTCCAAAATTTTTCCCGATTTTTATATTTTTTCATTTTCGAAAATTTTCCCGATTTTTACTTTTTTTTTATTTTTTAAAAATTTTCCGATTTTTAATTTTTTAATTTTTATTAATTCCCAAAATTTTCCCTGATTTTTAATTTTTTATTTTCTAAAATTTTTCCGATTTTTGAATTTTTTATTTTCCAAAATTTTTCCGATTTTTAATTTTTTCATTTTCCAAAATTTTTCCGATTTTTAATTTTTTTATTTTCCAAAATTTTTCCGATTTTTAATTTTTTTAATTAATTAATTTTAAAATTTCCTGATTTTTAATTTTTATTTTCCAAAATTTTTCCGATTTTCATTTTTCCGATTTTTTATTTTTCAAAATTTTTCCGATTTTTAATTTTTTTTATTTTCCAAAATTTTCCCGATTTTAATGCTTTTTTTCCAAAATTTTTCCGATTTTTAATTTTTTCATTTTCGAAAATTTTCCGATTTTTCATGCTTTCACCGTCGCAAAATTTTACGATTTTTAATTTTTCACCGTTCGAAAATTTTTCCTAATTTTAATTTTACGATTTTTTTGCTTTCACCGTTTCAAAATTTTTCCGATTTTTCATGCTTTCATTTTCGAAAATTTTACGATTTTTAATTTTTCACCGTCGAAAATTTTTCCGATTTTTCATGCTTTATTTTCGCAAAATTTTTCCGATTTTTCGATTTTTCATGCTTTCACCGTCGCAAATTTTTTTGATTTTTTCATGCTTTCACCGTCGAAAATTTTTCCGATTTTTTCATGCTTTCACCGTCGCAAATTTTTCCGATTTTTTTCATGCTTTCACTGTCGAAAATTTTTCCGATTTTTCATGCTTTCACCGTCGAAAATTTTTCCGATTTTTCATTTTTCACCGTCGAAAATTTTTCCGATTTTTTCCGATTTTTTTCATGCTTTCACTGTCGCAAATTTTCCCGATTTTTCATGCTTTCACCGTCGAAAATTTTTCCGATTTTTTCATGCTTTCACTGTCGAAAATTTTTCCGATTTTTTCATGCTTTCACCGTCGAAAATTTTTTCCGATTTTTTCATGCTTTATTTTCGAAAAATTTTCCGATTTTTCATGCTTTCACTTTCGCAAAATTTTCCGATTTTTCATTTTTTCACCGTCGAAAATTTTTTCCGATTTTTCATGCTTTTTCATTTTTCCGATTTTTGCGTCAAAAATTTTCCTGATTTTTAATGCTTTCACCGTCGAAAATTTTTCCGATTTTTAATTTTTTATTTTCGAAAATTTTCCGATTTTAATTTTTTATTTTCCAAAATTTTCCCGATTTTTATTTTTTTATTTTTCAAAATTTTCCCGATTTTTAATGCTTTCATTTTCCAAAATTTTTCCGATTTTTGCTTTTTTATTTTCAAAATTTTTCCGATTTTTCATTTTCACCGTTATAATTTTTCCAAAATTTTCATGATTTTAATTTTTATTTTTCATGCTTTCACCGTCGAAAATTTTTCCGATTTTCCATTTCATTTTTACCGTCCAAAATTTTCCCGATTTTTCATGCTTTCATTTTCCAAAATTTCCGATTTTTTAATTTTTTTAATTCTCAAAAATTTTCGATTTTTTTAATTTTTACCGTCGAAAATTTTACGATTTTTCATTTATTCACCGTCGCAAATTTTTCCGATTTTTAATTTTTTCACCGTCGCAAATTTTTCCGATTTTTCATGCTTTCACCGTCGCAAAATTTTTCCGATTTTTCATGCTTTCACCGTCGAAAATTTTTCCGATTTTTCATTTTCACCGTCGCAAAATTTTTCCGATTTTTTTTATGCTTTCACCGTCGCAAAATTTTACCGATTTTTCATGCTTTCACCGTCGCAAATTTTCCTGATTTTTTCATGCTTTCACCGTCGCCGATTTTAATTTTTTTCATGCTTTCACCGTCGCAAATTTTTCGATTTTTCATGCTTTCCACCGTCGAAAATTTTTCCGATTTTTCATGCTTTCACCGTCGCAAAAATTTTTCTGATTTTTTTTATGCTTTCACTGTCGCAAATTTTTTCCGATTTTTTCATGCTTTCACTGTCGAAAATTTTTCCGATTTTTTCATGCTTTCACCGTCGCAAAATTTTTCCGATTTTTCATTTTTTATTTTCACCGTCGAAAATTTTTTTTTCCGATTTTTTCATGCTTTCACCGTCGCAAATTTTTCCGATTTTTCATGCTTTCACCGTCGCAAAATTTTTACGATTTTTTCATGCTTTCACCGTTCGCAAATTTTTTTTTTCGATTTTTCATGCTTTCACCGTCGAAAATTTTTCCGATTTTTCATGCTTTCACCGTCGCAAATTTTTCCGATTTTTTCATGCTTTCACTGTCGCAAATTTTTCCGATTTTTCATGCTTTCACTTTCGCAAATTTTCCAAATTTTTTCATTTTTTCACTTCGCAAAATTTTCCCGATTTTTCCGCTTTCATTATTTCACTGTCGCAAAATTTTTCCGATTTTTCATGCTTTCACCGTCGCAAATTTTTACGATTTTTCATGCTTTCACCGTCGAAAATTTTTTCGATTTTTCATGCTTTCACTGTCGAAAATTTTTCCGATTTTTCATGCTTTCACTGTCGAAAATTTTTCCGATTTTTTCATGCTTTCACTGTCGCAAAATTTTCCGATTTTTAATGCTTTCACCGTCGAAAAATTTTTCGATTTTTCATGCTTTTTCTGTCGCAAAATTTTTCCGATTTTTTCATGCTTTCACCGTCGAAAATTTTTACGATTTTTCATGCTTTCACCGTCGCAAATTTTTCCGATTTTTTCATGCTTTCACCGTCGCAAATTTTTCCGATTTTTCATGCTTTCACTGTCGAAAATTTTTTTAACTTTTACCGTCCGAAATTTTTCATGCTTTCACTGTCGCAAATTTTTACGATTTTTCCGATTTTTCATTTTCACTGTCGCAAATTTTTCCGATTTTTCATGCTTTCACCGTCGCAAATTTTCCGATTTTTCATGCTTTCACTGTCGAAAATTTTTCCGATTTTTCATGCTTTCACTGTCGCAAAATTTTTTCGATTTTTTCATGCTTTCACTGTCGAAAATTTTTCGATTTTTCATGCTTTCACCGTCGCAAATTTTTCCGATTTTTCATGCTTTCACCGTCGCAAAATTTTACGATTTTTCATGCTTTCACCGTCGCAAATTTTACGATTTTTCATGCTTTCACTTAAATCGCAAAATTTTACGATTTTTCATGCTTTCACCGTCGAAAATTTTTCCGATTTTTTCATGCTTTCACCGTCGAAAATTTTACGATTTTTCATGCTTTCACCGTCGAAAATTTTTCCGATTTTTTCATGCTTTCACCGTCGCAAAATTTTTCCGATTTTTCATGCTTTCACTGTCGCAAATTTTTCGATTTTTCATTTTTCACTTCGCAAAATTTTTCCGATTTTTCATGCTTTCATTTTAATTCCAAAATTTTTCCGATTTTTCATGCTTTCAAAATTTTCCATGATTTTTCCGATTTTTTCATGCTTTCACTGTCGCAAAATTTTTCCGATTTTTCATGCTTTCACCGTCGAAAATTTTTCCGATTTTTCATGCTTTCACTGTCGAAAATTTTTCCGATTTTTTCATGCTTTCACCGTCGCAAATTTTTCCGATTTTTCATGCTTTCACTGTCGCAAAATTTTTCCGATTTTTCATGCTTTCACTGTCGCAAATTTTTCCGATTTTTTTCGATGCTTTCACCGTCGCAAAATTTTTCCGATTTTTTCATGCTTTCACCGTCTCAAAATTTTTCGATTTTTCATGCTTTCACCGTCGCAAATTTTTCCGATTTTTCCGATTTTTCATGCTTTCACTGTCGAAAATTTTTCCGATTTTTTCATGCTTTCACCGTCGCAAAATTTTTCCGATTTTTCATGCTTTCACCGTCGCAAATTTTTCCGATTTTTTCATGCTTTCACCGTCGCAAATTTTTCCGATTTTTCATGCTTTCACTGTCGCAAATTTTTCCGATTTTTCATGCTTTCACCGTCGAAAATTTTTCCGATTTTTCATGCTTTCACCGTCGCAAATTTTTCCGATTTTTCATGCTTTCACTGTCGCAAATTTTTCCGATTTTTTCATGCTTTCACCGTCGAAAATTTTTCCGATTTTTCATGCTTTCACCGTCGAAAATTTTTCCGATTTTTTTTTATGCTTTCACCGTCGCAAAATTTTTCCGATTTTTTCATGCTTTCACCGTCGCAAATTTTTCCGATTTTTTAATTTTTATTAATTAATTAAATCCAAAATTTTCCTGATTTTTTAATTTTTTTCATTTTCCAAAAATTTTTCCGATTTTTCATTTTTTTATTTTCCAAAATTTTCCCGATTTTTAATTTTTTCATTTTTCAAAATTTTCCTGATTTTTATATTTTTTATTTTCCAAAATTTTTCCGATTTTTTCGATTTTTCATGCTTTTATTTTTTATTTTTCAAAATTTTCCCGATTTTTAATTTTTTTTATTTTTAAAAATTTTTCCTGATTTTTAATTTTTTATTTTCAAAAATTTTCCTGATTTTAATTTTTATTTTCGAAAATTTTTCCGATTTTATTTTTTTATTTTAAATCCAAAATTTTCCCGATTTTTAATTTTTTTATTTTCAAAAATTTTCCCGATTTTTAATTTTTTATTTTCCAAAAATTTTCCCGATTTTAATTTTTTTATTTTCCAAAATTTTTCCGATTTTTTAATTTTTTATTTTCCAAAAATTTTCGATTTTTAATTTTTTATTTTTCAAAATTTTCCCTGATTTTTAATTTTTTATTTTCCAAAATTTTTCCGATTTTTAATTTTATTAATTAATTAAATCCAAAATTTTCCCGATTTTTAATTTTTTATTTTCCAAAATTTTCCCGATTTTTAATTTTTATTAATTTTCCAAAATTTTCCCGATTTTAATTTTTTAATTTTTCAAAATTTTCCCGATTTTAAATTTTTTATTTTCCAAAATTTTTTCCGATTTTTAATTTTTTTATTTTCCAAAATTTTTCCGATTTTTAATTTTTTATTTTCCAAAATTTTTCCGATTTTTAATTTTTTTAATTTTCCAAAATTTTCCCGATTTTTTAATTTTTTATTTTTTCAAAAATTTTCCGATTTTTAATTTTTTTATTTTTCAAAAATTTTCCCGATTTTTAATTTTTTTATTTTCCAAAATTTTTCCGATTTTTAATTTTATTAATTAATTAAATCCAAAATTTTCCCGATTTTTATTTTTTATTTTCCAAAATTTTCCAAAATTTTAATTTTTTATTTTTCCAAAAATTTTTCATTTTAATTTTTTACCGTCGCAAATTTTTCCTGATTTTTTTTTTTATTTTTCAAAATTTCGAAAATTTTTCTTGTCGAAATTTTTTTTTTCATGCTTTCACTGTCGAAAATTTTTCCGATTTTTTCATGCTTTCACCGTCGCAAATTTTCCGATTTTTTCATGCTTTCACCGTCGCAAATTTTTCCGATTTTTTCTTTTGCTTTCACTGTCGAAAATTTTTCCGATTTTTCATGCTTTCACCGTCGCAAATTTTTCCGATTTTTTCATGCTTTCACCGTCGAAAATTTTTCCGATTTTTCATGCTTTCACCGTCGCAAATTTTTCCGATTTTTTCATGCTTTCACCGTCGCAAATTTTTCCGATTTTTCATGCTTTCACCGTCGAAAATTTTACGATTTTTCATGCTTTCACCGTCGAAAATTTTACGATTTTTCATGCTTTCACCGTCGAAAATTTTTCCGATTTTTCATGCTTTCACCGTCGAAAATTTTTCCGATTTTTCATGCTTTCACCGTCGCAAATTTTTCCGATTTTTCATGCTTTCACCGTCGCAAATTTTTCCGATTTTTCAATTTTATTAATTTTAAAAATTTTCCCGATTTTTAATTTTTTATTTTCCAAAATTTTCCCTGATTTTTTTAATTTTTATTTTCCAAAATTTTTCCGATTTTTAATTTTTTTATTTTTCCAAAATTTTTCTGATTTTTAATTTTTTATTTTCGAAAATTTTCCGATTTTAATTTTCATTAATTAATTAAATCCAAAATTTTACGATTTTTTCATTTTTTCATTTTCAAAAATTTTCCGATTTTTCATTTTTTATTTTTTTTTTCCGATTTTTCATGCTTTCATTTTCGCAAAATTTTTCCGATTTTTAATTTTTTTATTTTCACAAAATTTTCCGATTTTTAATTTTTTTTATTTTCCAAAAATTTTTCCGATTTTTATTTTTTTTCATGCTTTTAATTTCGAAAATTTTCCTGATTTTTATTTTTTATTTTCCAAAAATTTTCCTCCGATTTTTCATTTTTTTTTTCATTTTCCAAAATTTTTCCGATTTTACGATTTTCATTTTTTTGCTTTAATTTTCCAAAATTTTTCCCTGATTTTTCAATTTTTTCATTTTCCAAAATTTTTCCGATTTTTCTAATTTTCGTAAATTTTTCCGATTTTTTTATTTTTTAAAAATTTTACGATTTTTAATTTTTTCACCGTCAAAAATTTTCCGATTTTTAATTTTTTTATTTTCGAAAATTTTTCCGATTTTTTTTATGCTTTCATTTTCGCAAAATTTTCCGATTTTTCATTTTTTTATTTTCGCAAAATTTTTCCGATTTTTTAATTTTTGCTTTCAAAATTTTTCCGAAAATTTTCCCGATTTTTCCGATTTTTAATTTTTTATTTTCGAAAATTTTTCCGATTTTTTCATTTTTTCACTTTCGCAAAATTTTTCCGATTTTTTTTTTGCTTTCAAAATTTTTCCGATTTTTAATTTTTTTTTCGTCAAAATTTCACCGATTTTAATTTTTATTTTTCCGATTTTTCATGCTTTTTATTTTCGCAAAATTTTCCGATTTTTTAATTTACTTTCGAAAATTTTTCCGATTTTTTAATTTTTTCATTTTCCAAAATTTTTCCTGATTTTATGCTTTTTATTTTCGAAAATTTTTCCGATTTTTTTTTATTATTTTTTATTTTCCAAAATTTTCCCGATTTTTCATTTTTTTATTTTCCAAAATTTTTCCGATTTTTAATTTTTTTTTATTTTCCAAAATTTTCCCGATTTTTAATTTTTTATTTTCCAAAATTTTCCCGATTTTTTAATTTTTTATTTTTCAAAATTTTTTCCGATTTTTAATTTTTTTATTTTCCAAAATTTTTCCGATTTTTAATTTTTTTATTTTTCCAAAATTTTCCCGATTTTTTTTTCATTTTTTTATTTTTCAAAATTTTTCCGATTTTTTAATTTTTTTTAATTCCAAAATTTTTCAGATTTTTAATTTTTTCATTTTCCAAAATTTTCCAGATTTTTAATTTTTTTATTTTCCAAAATTTTTCCGATTTTTAATTTTTTTTTTTTTTTTCAAAAATTTTTCCGATTTTTTTATTTTTTATTTTCCAAAATTTTCCCAATTTTTTAATTTTTCCGATTTTTTTCAAAATTTTTCCGATTTTTAATTTTTTATTTTCCAAAATTTTTCCGATTTTTAATTTTTTTATTTTCCAAAAATTTTTCCGATTTTTTTCATTTTTTTTTCAAAATTTTCCCGATTTTATAATTATTTTTATTTTCCAAAAATTTTCCCGATTTTTAATTTTATTTTTTATTTTTCCAAAATTTTCCTGATTTTTCCGATTTTTCATTTTTTCAAAATTTTCCTGATTTTAATTTTTTATTTTCCAAAATTTTTCCGATTTTTAATTTTATTTTTATTTTTCAAAAATTTTTCCGATTTTTTTTTTTTTATTTTCCAAAATTTTTCCGATTTTTAATTTTATTAATTAATTAAATCCAAAATTTTCCCGATTTTTTAATTTTTTTTTTATTTTTCCAAAATTTTCCCGATTTTTAATTTTTTTATTTTTCAAAATTTTTCCGATTTTTAATTTTTTTATTTTTCAAAAATTTTCCGATTTTAATTTTTATTTTTCAAAAATTTTTCCGATTTTTAATTTTTTTAATTTTCCAAAATTTTTCCTGATTTTTAATTTTTTATTTTTCAAAAATTTTCCGATTTTTAAATTTTTTTTATTTTCCAAAATTTTCCCGATTTTTCATTTTCACTGTCGCAATTTTTAAAATTTTTCCGATTTTCACCGTTTAAATTTTTATTTTCCAAAAACTTTTCAAATTTTTCCGATTTTTTGCTTTCACCGTCGAAAATTTTTCCTGATTTTTTCATTTTTTCACCGTCGAAAATTTTTCCTGATTTTTAATTTTTTTCATTTTCCAAAATTTTCCTGATTTTTTAATGCTTTCACTTTCGCAAATTTTCCGATTTTTTTCATTTTTATTTTCGAAAATTTTTCCGATTTTTAATTTTGCTTTCATTTTCGAAAATTTTTCCGATTTTTTCATGCTTTCACCGTCGAAAATTTTACGATTTTTCATGCTTTCACCGTCGAAAATTTTTCCGATTTTTTCATGCTTTCACCGTCGCAAAATTTTACGATTTTTTCATGCTTTCACCGTCGAAAATTTTTCCGATTTTTTCATGCTTTCACCGTCGAAAATTTTCCGATTTTTTCATGCTTTCACCGTCGCAAATTTTTCCGATTTTTCATGCTTTCACCGTCGAAAATTTTTCCGATTTTTTCATGCTTTCACTGTCGAAAATTTTTCAGATTTTTTCATTTTTTTATTTTTTAAAATTTTTCCGATTTTTAATTTTTTTATTTTCCAAAATTTTCCGATTTTTAAATTTTATTAATTAATTAAATCCAAAATTTTCCCGATTTTTTAATTTTTTATTTTCCAAAATTTTCCCGATTTTAATTTTTTATTTTCCAAAATTTTTCCGATTTTTAATTTTTTTATTTTTCAAAATTTTCCCGATTTTTAATTTTTTATTTTCCAAAAATTTTTCCGATTTTTTAAATTTTATTAATTAATTAAATCCAAAATTTTCCTGATTTTTAATTTTTTTTTTTTCAAAAATTTTCCCGATTTTTAATTTTTTATTTTCCAAAATTTTCCTGATTTTAATTTTTATTTTTTCAAAATTTTTCCTGATTTTAATTTTTTTTTCCAAAATTTTTCAAAAATTTTCCTGATTTTTAATTTTTTTTAATTTTTATTCAAAAATTTTCCTGATTTTTAATTTTTTATTTTCCAAAATTTTTCCGATTTTTTTTTCAATTTTATTTTAATTTTTATTTTCCAAATTTTTCCGATTTTAAAATTTTTATTAATGAATTTTTAATTTTTTATTTTTCCAAAATTTTTCCGATTTTTAATTTTATTAATTTTTTAATCCAAAATTTTCCCTGATTTTTAATTTTTTTATTTTCCAAAATTTTCCCTGATTTTAATTTTATTAATCAAAAATTTTTCTGATTTTAATTTTTTTATTTTCCAAAATTTTCCCGATTTTTAATTTTTTATTT
>NW_026909687.1:0-16210 GCF_023558435.1 Drosophila sulfurigaster albostrigata | reverse complement strand
ATTTATATATAATGAGCGTAGGGATGCACTTAATTTCGGGGGCTTATATAACGATCATGGGATTGTTTTCCGTTTTTCCTCTCTTATCGAACAACGAAGACGTTTGATTTTTTCGCGTGGGTTGTTGTTTTTCCGTTCTGATTTTTCTGCTGACATACTTTACTTTGACGAAAGCATTTCTCAATGAGTCTACTCAATGAGTCAACTTGTTATAATTGTTTTATGCATACACATATATATATTTAAAATATTGTTATACTATACACACACACACACATATTTTAAATATATATATATTTAAAATATTGTTATACTATACACACACACACACACATATTTTAAATATATATATATATGTGTATAATACAATTATACTAGGTAGTTTCATTGATTAGTGCTTTCGTCATTGTGCTTTCGTTTCCCAAACCTAAGAAGCTCTTAGGGTTTGGAGACCAAATCACAATGACGAAAGCATTTCTCAATGAGTCTACTTTTTATAATTGTTTTATACATATATATATATGTAACAATAGTAGTTTATTGATAATGAATATAAAATGAATATATAATGAAGTAATGATATAAACAGAATAATGATGAAATAAACACATTAATGATCAACACGACTAGAGGACAACTGTTCCTATCAACGCCGACACACCAACTGCCTTCTCGTCGATCTTGCTTTCATTATCAGTGCTGCCATATCCTTTCACTAAGCTCGCGTTGCCACTCGTTGCCAGCAACCAGTAGTGCCATACTTCACATTCGGCCATCCTGATAAGCATCGTCTGTCCCAGACGACAGGCAATCATCGTTGTATCCGACATACTTCCACAGCTTCATATTGTCCGAACTTGTATTAGTAATATTGGGCCCCTCTGTTTGAGCAGCTTTTCTGATTTCAAAGCGCCCATTGCCTTTTACTTTAATTACCTCATATGGACCAAGGTAATTACTGGCTAATTTCTTCCCAGCAAGGAATTGTGTTCGCTTCACAGCAACTAAGTCACCTTCTTTGTATCCATATTCCTGTTTACGCTTTTCGTCGTACTGCTTTTGATGCACAGTTTTCTGCAATTCACCAATCGACTGATTCAGCTGACGCAGTTGCTCAGCTACCTCGACAGCGGTGCCTTGCAAATTCTGATCGGTTTGTTGCACCTCCTGCAGTTGCTCCTGCAACTGCTTGTTGCTACTCTGCTGCAACTTAAGTGCGCTGTGCGTTTGCTGCAGCTCCTGCTTCATGCCGTGCAGCTTCTCAATAAGTCTTTCGGCATTCACGTCCGCCTCCATCTCGAACAACTCAAAGCTTTGCATCATTTCGATCTTCTCTGCCTGCAACACTTCCAGCACGGTCGAAGCTCCGCATTTTTGGCCGATAAATTGGCATTGGCCACCTGAATGGCCTCGACTAGCATCTTCATGTCGGCGATCTTTGTTCATCTTCTCGTGCCAACTGCTCCGTGCTGCAGCTCGGTGTTTGTGATCTCTAGTCGCTCTTGCAGCTCCTTCATGGCCACCTCGTTGTCGCTGCTCTGTTGCTGCTGTTCCAGTTGCAACTTGGCTAAGTCTTTCTGCAACTTTAGCTCACGCCTTTGCGCCTCGCTCATGTTTGCATTGCTTGTTTGAAGCTGTTGACGCGTCTCCTGTAGCTCACGCTCCAACTGCAAGCGTTCCTTGCTGCTAGCATCGCCACGTACGCTGCTCCGCTCCTGCTTCCGCGACTCAATGCTCGGTTTGTACTGCAGGGGAGCATTTATATCAACTTTTGTTTCAACGATATTATAAATACTCATCTGATTAAGGTCAGCCTGATCCTCCTGAGCTGACGACGAAGAAAAGTTAAATCCATTCTCATTCAGAGCAAAATGAAACTTTGACACAAAATCGTATCCAACCAACGCATCAAATTCAATTTTGCTGTCTGGTACCACAATGAACTTTTGAATCGACTGAACATCGTCTACAGTTACGGCTCCTTCGAATTCGCCCAATGGAATTGTACTGGCTTTTCCCATACCACGCAAAACAGATGTACATTTATTGAGCTCCACTGCAGGCAAGCGTTTATAAACTGAGTATTTCACAATAGATACATCGGCTCCTGTATCAACCAGGCATGATACCTCAACGTTGTTTAGTTTTATAATTTTAGTCGCTTATCTGCTTTAACAACTTGAACGGCTTTTATAGCATTAGGACAATTTAACGAAATATGTCCATCTTCTTGACACTTGAAGCACTTCGTTTTAGCTACGCAGTCTTTACGCACATGATCGACTGAACCACAATTAAAGCAACGAGATTGGTTTTAGAGTTCTCGCTATTCTGGTTACGCTTTCTTTCTTTGTTATCGTCTTTTTGGCAAAATCTTTTACACACTCATAGTCACAGTATTTTTCTTTCAGCTCCTCAAAGTTTTGCAACCGTACATGCTATATTTAAACTCTTTGGCAATATTTAAGCCATTTACTATGTAGCGAATAATTGATTTTGTTTCGACGTTACCCAATGCAGCAATTTTCTCATCTGCAGCACATATTCTTGGAAACTTTCAACATCTTGTTTCTTTCTTTCGTTGAGTTTTGTATGTATCTCTGCACTTTCATATTCTCTTTTGAACTCATTTAACAGCTTGCTTTTAGTTCTCCGGCTACATACAAATACAGATTCAAGGAACAACTGAGCCGTTTTGTCATTTTCGATCGCGCGTTTACGTATTTTTGCTTTTCGTTTAACCCGTATGCGTCTGCGTTTAGCTCGAAATTATTAAACCAATATTCCACTGGCACTGACTCTCCATCAAAATCTGGCACAACTGAAAACCCTTCTACCGACACTTTTGGCTCTTGCCGGTCTATCTCATCGGCAGATTTTTTAAGTTTAATAATTGAATTATTTGTTGCAAATTCCTTGATTTTGTTCAATCATCTGCTCCATTTTCGCCAGTTCAATTTCACTTTTTTTTTGAGCTATTGCTTGCAACTTCTAATAATTCTTTTTCTTCTTCTTTCTTCACTCTGTTTGTTGCGCTATTTCTGCAAGTTCCACCGATTTGATTTTCACTTCTTCTGTCTTCACTGTCTCTCTGCTTCGCAGCGTATATTTCTGTCCTCTTTCAACTTTGGCTTTTCTATTGCTGCTGTTTCATTGTTCACGCACACACATGCACACATTCATCGCGACTCGACAATATGTTATGTACACTCGATTTGGTTTTCAACGCCGTTTCTATATATTTAAAATATTGTTATACTATACACACATATATTTAAAATTTATTATGGGACAAAGCCCTCGCAAGTACAGCTAAAAGAGGGGGAAATACCACCCCTTAATTTAAATCTGTAAAAGTTATAATCTATATATAATCTATATGTAATAAAAAATTTAAAAAAAGATTTCTTATTTTGTTTTATTTATATATGCAATACAGTTCAGTAGTAAAATTGAAGCAAACATGTCAACACGTACAACCGCTGATCAGCTAGACATGTTAATCACACAAATACATAAATTTTGTGGAGGAGTTTAAGGATGTAATTTCTGAAAAGGATTTAAAGAGCATAAATGCTACGCTAAAATTACTATATTTGTTAGAACACGTTTCAATAGCTCTAACAACAACAACAACAATAACAATGAAAACACCGCGGAATTCGTTGGAGCAATGTATTCAAAACAATTGTTTCAACCCTCGCAACATTTGTCATCGCATTGAGAGTGTCATAAGAGCAACATTAAATACAATGCAACATTATCGCAATTTAAATACAAGAATGAACAATAACACAGAAAAACAATAACAATGCGGATATATTTTTCTATAATAAAACAACATATATAACATACAAACAAAAACATTATTTTTCATTTTATTTAAAATACTCTTAGTTGACGTTAATATTAGAAAGATGGTATCCTTGGTTTGGTTCATAGAACGTATGAATGGAATAATACCTGATATCGAAACAAATCCTGTTTCCTGCTGGGAAGAAATGTTTCAACCTGAAAGCTAAATACACTAAAGCTTATACTCAGCGATGAAGTTGAGTATCTGTTGGTAAAAAAATATGGAGTATTCAATAATACTGTAATTGATTGGGCATACAATATTGGAACATTCACAATATCGTGCAATGTATTTACACCTAAAACAAATGGTTCCAGTTTACTATTTAGGTATTGAAATAGAGGAACCAGATGCTAAATTTCAATTTATTGCAACCAAAGAAGGCCTTAAGATTTATAAATGTAATATAATTGATATATCATACGATTAAATAAATAAACAAATTTATATACCTCAACTTAAGTTTTTGTGTGTTCGCAACCCAAACCTCCGCTCAGATCCAGGCCTCCACACAGACCTCCGGTCAAATCCAGACCTAACCACACACGCGCCAGTTTCAGGGTCACACACACACAAAAGAAAAAATGAACTGATTAAAAGTAGTATTACACATTTAAATGTAATATTACTATAGTATTACTCATGATCTTGCCCGGCGTAATGACGTTGTGATTGCTAGAAAATCAACTGATTAAAACCAGTATTACTATAGTATTACTCATTTAAATGTAGTATTACTATAGTATTACTTACAATCTTTTGACCGGCGAAATGACCGACGTAGTAACCTTGAACTGATAACATTACTCATGGTCATGACCGGCGTAGTAACCTTGAAGGCGTAGTAACCTTGAACTGATAACAGATTAGTCATGAAGGCGTAGTAACCTTGAACTGATAACAGATTAGTCATGAAGGCGTAGTAAGCTTGAACTGATAACAGATTAGTCATGAAGGCGTAGTAACCTTGAACTGATAACAGATTAGTCATGAAGGCGTAGTAACCTTGAACTGATAACAGATTAGTCACGGTTTCGAGGGCTTATTTTTTTTTATGAGTCACAATTTTGAGCAGAAAATGTGCCCCGGAAGCCCCATGATTTTTTTGCTGAATCACCATTTTAAGCAGAAAAACTGTCCTGGAACTCCCATATTCTACCTACTGGTATGCACATATATCGAAGTTACACTGTAACCAGAGTAACATTAAATACGGAAGCAGCAACTCTCTGTTGCTGCCCGAAATACATAAATAGTGCATTGACACTTTAATATAAAGAAAACAACAAATGCCCAGCGCAGTTCAAGTGCACTGCAATATGATGTCAGCTGAACTGCAGCCGGCACATTAAAAGCCGCGTCAGCATAAACGCCGGCCACTGACCGTTGTCTGTGCATAACACATGCTCCTCCATATAGTATATATATATAAAATTATATATTAAATAATACTTATGTATAATAAGCAGCGCTGCCGCCACTTCTTCAACGAAGCAGCGACTTAGCAGCGTCTCAAATAGTTTACTTAGGTTTAAGAACAAATGTAACGAATGATTCGGAAAATAAACGTCCACTTGAGCGAACCTTCGCTCGTGGTTTTAAAAAACACGACCTCACCGCCTTTACTGAATACATGGCGACCGTGACATAGTCCTGGAGGACTGGACTCAGTGAAGACTCAAATCATCGTCTCTGGAATGACATTTATTGGCTTGGATTGGCATTCAAATCTGAAACATAATTGAAAGAAAATCGAAACCGAAACTGAAGAAACGGGAAGACGGAAGAAAAATTTCTGAGTGAGTACAGGGTATGGTCGGAATTAAGAAGCGAAAACCCGAAGGAGCGGTTTAAAGGAAAGGACTAGAAAAGAATTTCTGAACTCGTTCAGATTTTGTTTAAGTCCGAAAACCTCCAACGTGGGCACAGGCAACAAATGTGCTCACCTCTGAGCTTCGGGCGCTCGAGGAATTCCTAAAGACAAAACACCAACCCTGTACCACAATTGTGCAGAAAAACATCACTAACACTCACCGTCCTTCACCGAAGGATTTACCGAAGCATATTCCAAAATGCCCTGCGGACTGTGAGAGACCTCTGGGAAGCCCGCATTGCCTACGCACCTGCCTTGGCCATAAGTGAGAAGAAGTGAAAACATCGGTGAACCATCACCGGCAACGCCCTCCCCGGCCAAAGAGAAAAGAAGAAAAGCCTACGCAACCAGCGCCGGCACCGTCAATGTTCCAAGTTGACCATAGTGACCGACAGCGCTACTTAGAGCGCAGAGGCTGGCAGCACACCAAGGTGCAGGACTACAGCAGATTATAGTATAATTAAATTAAATTTAAATTTAAAATTTAAATAACATTTTTGTAATGCCCGACGACAATTGAGTCGACCGGCAAGAAGTATGGCCCAATAAAGCCATACGAAATATTAGGCAGGAAAATATTGTAAAAAAAAAATTTTTTTATGAGCATTAAAACAAATGCAATAAGTAAATATAGCCAGGAAGAAAATTTCGATTACACAAGTAGAATACACTTAAACACAATGGGTCTAATTGACACAAAGACAGTGGATTCCACTGCAAACGTTATAAATAAAGTAGAGTCAAGTTCGATTGACTTAGCGTTTACAAATATTCTTTTGATAATAATCGTTGTAATCTTATCAGCCAATTTGTTTTTCAAATTGTATAAACTACATAATAGATGCCTGAAAAAAAGTACATGAGCCAGGCAAATGATTTAGATAAAATTAAAAAAAAAAAAAAGAAATAACAATGATTACAATCAAATGAATATTTGTGGAGCATAGAATAAATTAATGATTAATAAATAAAAATGACTAATAAATCAATATAATACAAAAAAAAAACAATATATATATAATGATTTTTGAATAGATTTTAGTGATTCTGACAGTTTAGAGTTGTTAAAAGCATGAGATGGATTGTTATACATCTAAATACTTAATATGGAATGGCAACAAATAAGTGCCACTTTACAGAGTATCAGGATAAAATTTGATAAGTCATATAAATGCTTATCTCAGAATAGAAATATTCTAACCGAAACAATTAATAAACATGCTAAGATATTAGTAGAATGCTTTAATGAGGCACGGGTACTAATACACAACAACAGGGGAAAATTAAATCAAGCTCACTGGTCATTGGTATCTAAACTATTGATCAAGTTTCGATCAAATTTAGTATCAATACAAAGGAGGTATAGTTTAGATATATCAATACCGACTATATTAAATACCCCTTTGTTTGTTAGAACTAGTGAAGAACTAGAACTAATAGACCAAGACGAGTTTAACCCAGCAGAAGACGATAACTTAGAAAATATCGAACAGGAAATTAAAGAGAAAGATCTGAATGATCTTACAATACCTGCGCTAATTAATTTACCAGAAGTAGCAGAAGAATTCTGGTCAGAATCAGAATCAAATTCAGGAATAGAACAGAAACCAAGAATCATGGCGCAGACAAATATTGAATTCATAAATACTGCATCTAAACCGGAGTTCAACGGTAAAGCTGAAAACTTACGTAGGTTTATAGATGCACTAGATATAGTAAAAGAAATTCAAGGCGCACATGAACTTTTAGCTGTGTCACTAATAAAGACAAAGTTGAAAGGACCAGCAAGAAACTTAATAGGAACGAAAATACAATAGACCAAATCATCAACCGACTTAAAAATAATGTCAAAGGTGAGTCTATTAACAATCTATCTGCAAGGTTATTGAATCTTACGCTGAATAACAAAACAGCTAATGTCTATACCCAAGAGGTAGAAAAGCTAGCTAAAGCTCTAGAAGGAGCATATATTGAACAGGAATTCAGCATGGAACAAGGTAGAATGCTTAGTACCAAACATGCGGTGACAGCAATGAAGAAAAATTGCATTCACAACGAAGTAAAAGCGGTTTTGCGTGCTCATACACTTGACAACATGGATGAAGCAATATCTGCTTTCATAGAAACTTCAAATGAAATATCAGAAGAAAAACACTCCATCATGTATTGCCAAAATTACGCTCAACGCGGTGGAAACCGTGGTCGAGGTAATTTCAGAGGTCGCAACTACAACAGAGGCGGCCAACGATACTACAACAATGGTGGCAGTAGTAATAATAACTCTAATAACTCTAGAGGTGGCTCAAACAGAGGCAGCTCAAATAGAGGTAATAGAAGACATAATAATAACAATCAAGTACGAGTTACACAAGGTAACTCGGAAAACACTCAAACCCCCTTGAGCAACCAGTCTTAACCAGTTTAATAAGAATACAGAATCAGAGAAATAATAAAATCCTAACATTATTAGTAGATACTGGAGCGAATATATCAATTTTAAAAGATAACAATCTAAGCTCAGATATAAATGTAAATTTAAAAACAAATATATCAGGAATTGGTCAGGGAATTGTACAATCAATAGGATTAGCTACAATAGATCTCCTCTTCGATTATTTCATAATCAGTCACAACTTTCAAATAGTCCAAAACGAATTTCCCGTACCTTGTGACGGAATTCTAGGACTCGATTTTATAAAGAAATTCAATTGCATATTAGATTATCAAAACGATGAACTAATATTAAAACCAGAAACGTTAGATTACCAAATACATGTACCGCTATTACAAAATGATATTGATAATTCAATATTATTACCAGCAAGGTCAGAAGTAATGAGAAAAGTCACACTTCGGACTGATAAAGATACTGTATTAATACCAAACCAGGAAATTCATCCCGGAGTATTAATTGCTAACAGTATCGTGAAAAGTAATAGTGCAATAGTTCGTATTTTAAATACAACAGATCAGAATATAAATATTAAAAACCCAAATATTATATTCGAGCCAATAGACGATTACGAAATCAAATCAATAAATGATAATAAAATTAATAGAACAAAAGAAGTTCTAAATAAATTACAATTTCCTGAACATGTTAAAGAAGAACTCACAGAATTATGTACCAAATATAGTGATATATTTGGTTTAGAAACAGAAGCTATTTCAAGTAATAATTTTTATAAACAAAAATTAAGATTATCAGATAAAACTCCAGTATATATTAAGAATTATAGAAATGCAGAGACAGAAAAACCCGAAATAAACAGACAGGTCGAAAAATTGATAAAAGATGGTATAGTCGAACCATCCATATCAGAATATAACAGCCCACTTCTCTTGGTTCCCAAGAAATCACTCCCAAATTCAAAAGAAAAAAGATGGCGTTTAGTAGTTGATTATCGACAAATTAATAAAAAACTTCTAGCAGACAAATATCCATTGCCAAGAATAGAAGAAATATTAGATCAATTAGGTCGAGCTAAATATTTTTCATGTCTCGATCTCATGTCAGGATTTCACCAAATAGAACTAGAAGATAAATCTAGGAACATAACATCATTTTCTACGAGCACTGGCTCATATCGTTTTACGCGATTACCGTATGGTCTAAAAGTAGCACCAAATTCATTTATGAGAATGATGCAACTTGCTTTTTCTGGCTTAGAACCATCGCAAGCATTCCTCTACATGGATGATTTAGTGGTTATAGGATGTTCAAAACGACATATGTTCAAAAATCTTACAAATATATTTGAACTTTGTAGAAAACACAATTTAAAATTAAATCCGGAGAAATGTTCATTCTTTTTACACGAGGTAACATTTCTAGGTCATAAATGTACAGACCATGGCATTCTTCCTGATGAAAAAAAATATGATGTTATTAAAAACTATCCAACTCCAACAGATGCAGATAGTGCACGACGTTTTGTCGCTTTTGTAATTATTACAGAAGATTCATTAATAATTTCGCGCAATACTCACGTCATTTAACAAAATTGTGCAAGAAAAATGTTCAATTCGAGTGGACTAAAGAATGTGAAGAATCATTTAAATATCTTAAAAAGGCATTAATGAAACCAACATTATTGCAATACCCTGATTTCAGCATAGAATTTTGCATAACCACAGATGCAAGTAAACATGCATGTGGTGCAGTACTATCTCAAGAGTACGACGGTGCGCAACTGCCAATTGCATATGCATCGAGAGCTTTCACACAGGAAGAAAGCAACAAATCAACTACAAAACAAGAATTAGCCGCTATACATTGGGCAATAAAACTTTTCAGACCATATGTCTACGGAAGACATTTCTTAGTAAAAACAGATCATAGACCGTTAGTCCATCTTCAAAGCTGACTAGAATGAGATTAGATTTAGAAGAGTATCAATTTACAGTTGAATACCTCAAGGGGAAGGATAATCACGTTGCGGATGCATTATCTCGCATAAACGTAGAAGAATTAATACAAATGAACAAAAAAATATTGATGGTACAAACGAGATCATTAAAACTACAGGAAAACATCTGCGCAGATGAAAAATTAAAATGCATGAAAATATATATGAGCCCAATGTCTATGAAGTTGTTAGCAATAACGACGTAAAGAAATTCGTGAAATTAAAAATGAACAATTTTAAATGTATATTTAAAAGAGGAAAACAAATAATTTCACAATTTTCAGTTAAAGATTTATATTCTAATGAAAAATTCGATTTAGGTCAATTTTTTCAAAGGCTTATTTCAGAAGCCGGGATACACAAAATCATTAACTTACAGTGAACAAATTTTCGAATCTGTCACTTTAAATGAATTTAAAAATAAGGGCAATAAAGAATTAATAAATATAAAAATAGCGCTATTACAAAAAGTGACACACATAGACAAAAATGACAAAAGTCAAATTAATGCAATCCTGTTAAGATATCATAACGATCCAATAGAAGGAGGCCATACAGGGATTACGCGTACCCTGTCCAAAATAAAGAAATTGTACTATTGGCCCAAAATGGTTCAAACCATTAAAAATTATGTAAAAACGTGTGTAGACTGCCAAAAAGCGAAAACTACAACACATACAAAAGCCCCTATGATCATAACAAATACCCCAAACACAGCATTTGACACTGTTTTAATTGATACAATTGGACCTTTACCACGAACAGAACATGGTAATGAGTATGCAATAACTATTATATGCGACCTTACAAAATATCTAGTTACAATCCCAGTAGTAGATAAAAGCGCAAAAACAGTAGCCAAAGCGATTTTTGAATCATTTGTACTAAAGTACGGTCCTATGAAGACGTTCATAACAGACATGGGTACTGAGTACAAAAATTCACTTATACAAGACCTGTGCAAATATATGAAAATCAGTAATATAGTTTCAACTGCACATCATCACCAGACTTTAGGAACAGTAGAAAGAAGTCATCGAACATTCAACGAATATATCCGTTCTTACATATCGATCGACAAAGATGATTGGGACATATGGATAAATTATTTCACATATTGTTTCAATACTACTCCATCAACAGTACATGACTACTGTCCATTTGAACTTGTTTATGGTAGACTACCAAGACAATTCATAGAATTTAATAACTTACAAAAATAGATCCAATATATAACATAGACGACTATGCAAAAGAATTTAAGTTTAGATTACAAGTAGCATATAAAAGAGCTAAACTAATGATAGAAAAAGAAAAACAAAAACGAAAATTAGAGTATGACAAAAAAGTAAATGACTTAAAGCTAGAAGTAGGAAATCTAGTGTTACTTAAAAATGATACAGGTCATAAATTAGACAATCAATACTTAGGACCTTATAAAGTAATAAAAATAGAAGATAGAAACAATATAGTAGTAGATGTAGGAAAAAGAAACCACAAACAGTTAATAAGAATAGACTAAAGTTATTCAAAAATTAATACATTTCACAAATCAAAACAAAATGAAATCAATTCATTTACTCTTAATCTAAATACTTGATAATAACGTTTATTACAACACAAAAAAATAATATATATATACATTAATAATTAATAAATATAAGAACTAAACACACTTTACACGATATACACTCCATATTACATACATTAAAAAATAACTTCATATTACATATATACGTTATTTTTCAAAAGGAGGGAGATGTGGTATGCACATATATCGAAGTTACACTGTAACCAGAGTAACATTAAATACGGAAGCAGCAACTCTCTGTTGCTGCCCGAAATACATAAATAGTGCATTGACACTTTAATATAAAGAAAACAACAAATGCCCAGCGCAGTTCAAATGCACTGCAATATGATGTCACCTGAACTGCAGCCGGCACATTAAAGCCGCGTCAGCATAAACGCCGGCCACTGACCGTTATCTGTGCATAACACATGCTCCTCCATATAGTACATATATATATAATTATATATTAAATAATACTTATGTATAATAAGCAGCGCTGCCGCCACTTCTTCAACGAAGCAGCGACTTAGCAGCGTCTCAAATAGTTTACTTAGGTTTAAGAACAAATGTAACGAATGATTCGGAAAATAAACGTCCACTTGAGCGAACCTTCGCTCGTGGTTTAAAAAAACACGACCTCACCGCCTTTACTGAATACACACCGTCGCAAATTTTACGATTTTTTCATGCTTTCACTGTAGAAAATTTTTCCGATTTTTTCATGCTTTCACCGTCGCAAACTTTTACGATTTTTCATGCTTTCACTGTCGAAAATTTTTCCGATTTTTTCATGCTTTCACCGTCGCAAATTTTTACGATTTTTTCATGCTTTCACTGTCGAAAATTTTTCCGATTTTTCATGCTTTCACTGTCAAAAATTTTTCCGATTTTTTCATGCTTTCACCGTCGCAAATTTTTCCGATTTTTCATGCTTTCAGTGTCGAAAATTTTCCGATTTTCCGACTTTTTCATGCTTTCACCGTCGCAAATTTTTTCGATTTTTTCATGCTTTCACTGTCGAAAATTTTTCCGATTTTTTCATGCTTTCACCATCGCAAATTTTTCCGATTTTTCATGCTTTCACCGTCGCAAATTTTTACGATTTTTCATGCTTTCACTGTCGCAAATTTTTCCGATTTTTCATGCTTTCACTGTCGAACATTTTACGATTTTTTCATGCTTTCACTGTCGCAAATTTTTCCGATTTTTTCATGCTTTCACCGTCGCAAATTTTTACGATTTTTTCATGCTTTCACTGTCGCAAATTTTTCCGATTTTTCATGCTTTCACCGTCGCAAACTTTTACGATTTTTTCATGCTTTCACTGTCGAAAACTTTTCCGATTTTTTCATGCTTTCACCGTCGCAAATTTTACGATTTTTCACTGCTTTCGTCGAAAATTTTTGCGATTTTTCATGCTTTCACTGTCGCAAATTTTTCCGATTTTTCATGCTTTCACTGTCGAAAATTTTTACGATTTTTCATGCTTTCACCGTCGCAAATTTTTACGATTTTTTCATGCTTTCACTGTCTAAAATTTTACGATTTTTCATGCTTTCACTGTCGAAAAATTTTTCCAATTTTTTACGATTTTTTACATGCTTTCACCATCGCAAATTTTTACGATTCTTTCATGCTTTCACTGTCGCAAATTTTTACGATTTTTCCGATTTTTCCGATTTTTCATGCTTTCACCATCGCAAATTTTACGATTTTCATGCTTTCACTGTCGAAAATTTTACGATTTTTCATGCTTTCACCGTCGCAAATTTTACGATTTTTTCATGCTTTCACTGTCGAAAATTTTTCCGATTTTTTCATGCCTTCACCGTCGCAAATTTTTCCGATTTTTCATGCTTTCACTGTCGAAAATTTTATCGATTTTTTCATGCTTTCACCGTCGCAAATTTTTACGATTTTTTCATGCTTTCACTGCCGCAAATTTTCCCGATTTTTTAATTTTTATTAATTTATTAAATCCAAAATTTTTATTTTTATCAAAATTTCCCTGATTTTTGCATTTTTTTTATTTAAATTTTCCGATTTTTCATTTTTTTCACTGTCCCAAAATTTCTCCGACTTTTAAATTTTTCATTAATTTTGTCGCAAATTTTACGTGCACATTATGCACAATAATTTTCGACTTTCATGCTTTATTTTCGCAAATTTTGTGCCGATTTTCGATTTTTCATGCTTTCACTGTCGCAAATTTTAAAATTTTTTCATGCCACTCACGCTGTCGCAAATTTTTCTCGATTTTTTCATGCTTTCGCGACCATCGCAAATTTTCCGATTTTTCATGCTTTCACCGTCGCAAATTTTGACGATTTTTCATGCTTTCACCGTCGCAAATTTTTCCGATTTTTCATGCTTTCACTGTCGCAAATTTTCCGATTTTTCATGCTTTCACTGTCGCAAAATTTTTCCGATTTTTTCATGCTTTCACTGTCGCAAATTTTACGATTTTCATGCTTTCACTGTCGCCAAAATTTTCCGATTTTTCATGCTTTCCACCGTCGCAAATTTTTCAGATTTTTTAATGCCAGGTTCGGTTCCATCCAAAATTTTCCCGATTTTTCATGCTTTCACTGTCGCAAAATTTTACGATTTTTCATGCTTTCACTGTCGCAAATTTTTCCGATTTTTCATGCTTTCACCGTCGCAATTTTCCGATTTTTTGCATGCTTTCACTGTCGCAAAATTTTTACGATTTTTCATGCTTTCACTGTCGAATTTACGATTTTTCATGCTTTCACTGTCGAAAATTTTTCCGATTTTTCATGCCTTCACTGTCGCGAAATTTTCCGATTTTTCATGCTTTCACCGTCGCAAAATTTTACGATTTTTCATGCCTTCACTGTCGCAAATTTTTCCGATTTTTCGTGGCACTCACTGTCGAAAATTTTCATTTTTCGGCCCACTGTCGCGAAATTTTACCGATTTTTTCATGCTTTCACTGTCGCAAATTTTTCCGATTTTTTCATGCTTTCCACTGTCGCAAATTTTTACGATTTTCATGCTTTCACCACTGTCCGAAAATTTTTCAATTTTTCATGCTTTCACCGTCGCAAAATTTTCCCGATTTTCATTCCTCACTGTCGAAAATTTTAAATTTTTCATATGCTTTCCGACTGTCGCAAATTTTTCCGTTTTTCATGCATCACCAGAAATTTTCACGATTTTCCATGCGGGTTTCGCAATGCATAGATTTTTACCATTTTTTTCATTGCCTTCACCGTCGCAAATTTTTTCCGATTTTTCATTGCTTTCACTGTCGAAAATTTTTCCGATTTTCATGCTTTCACTGTCGTGAATTTTTACGATTTTCATGCCACTCCACCGTCGCAAATTCCGTTTTTCATTAACATCCCACTGTCCGCCGTTCCAATGTCGCCAAAGATTTTCGCGCAATCGCCAATTTTTCACTTGTACGCAAATTTTTCCGATTTTTCATGCCGACATTTTCATGCAAAATTTTCCGATTTTTTTGACCACTGTCGAAAACTTTTCCGATTTTCATGCTTTCACCGTCGCAAATTTTACGATTTTTCATGCTTTCACTGTCGAAATTTTCCGATTTTATGCTTTCACTGTCGAAATTTTCCGATCTTTTCATGCTCGCAATCGCAAATTTTCCGATTTTCTGCTTTCAGTGTCGAAAATTTTCGATTCCGGCTTTTCATGCTTTTCATTTTTCGTAGCACTGTCGTAGTGCCGATTTTTCATGCCACCATCGCAAATTTTCAGACTTTTCCATACTTTCACCGTCGCAAATTTTACGATTTTCATGCTTTCACTGTCATTTTCATGCTTTCACTGTCACAAAATTTTACGATTTTTCTAACACGTCGAAATTTTCAAATTTTTCCGGTTCACCATCGCAAATTTTTCCGATTTTTCACGTAGCTTTCACTGTCGAAAATTTTACGATTTCATGCTTTCACTGTCGAAAATTTTCCGATTTTTGCTTCACTGTCCGCCTCGTGCTTCACCATCGCAAATTTTCAGACTTTCCATGCTTTCACCGTCGCAAATTTTACGATTTTTCATTTTCATTCGAAATTTTCCCCTTTAAATTTTTACGTTTTATGCTTTCCTCAAAATTTTTCCGATTTTGTTACCCGAACATTTTTTACGTTTTTTCATGCCCCGTCGCAAAATTTTCCGATTTTTGATTTTTCATCTTTCACTGTCCGAAATTTTTCCTTTTTCATTTTCACGTCAAATTTTCGATTTTCATGCTTTCACTGTGAAATTTTTCCGATTTTTCATGCTTTCACCCCGAAAATTTTTTTCCGATTTTTCATGCTTCGAAAAATTTTCGATTTTCTGCTTTCCTTTCGAAAATTTTCCGATTTTTCATGCTTTCCCGGAAAATTTTCGATTTTTCACTTTCACCTCCAAAATTTTTTGATTTTTCATGCACGTCGAAATTTTGTCCGATTTTTTTGCTTTCACCGTCGCAAATTTCGATTTTTCATTTTCAAAATTTGATTTTT
>NW_026909686.1:0-18309 GCF_023558435.1 Drosophila sulfurigaster albostrigata | reverse complement strand
AATATGATGGCGTCATTTTGCTACCAAATAAATATATATTACCAACGCATAATAAATAAATGCATATTTAAAATACGCAAGTATTTTGTAAACAAATTTTCGCCACTAATATGATGGTGTCCTTTTGCTACCAAATAAATATATATTACCAACGCATAATAAATAAATGCATATTTAAAATATGCAAGTATTTTGTACACATAGATATACTATGCATATTTTTAATTTTCGCCACTAATATGATGGCGTCCTTTTGGCTACCAAATAAATATATATAATTAACGCATACTAAATAAATGCATATTTAAAATATGCAAGTATTTTGTACACATAGATATACTATGCATATTCTTAATTTTCGCCACTAATATGATGGCGTCCTTTTGCTACCAAATAAATATATATTACCAACGCATAATAAATAAATGCATATTTAAAATACGCAAGTATTTTGTAAACAAATTTTCGCCACTAATATGATGGCGTCCGTTTGGCTACCAAATAAATATATATTACCAACGCATAATAAATAAATGCATATTTAAAATATGCAAGTATTTTGTACACATAGATATTACTATTCATATTTTTAATTTTCGCCACTAATATGATGGCGTCCTTTTGGCTACCAAATAAATATATATAATTAACGCATACTAAATAAATGCATATTTAAAATATACAAGTATATTTTGTACACATTGATATATTATTTATTTATATGTATATATAATATATTCATATATTATATAAATATTCTTCTTATATGCGTAATTGTATAACATAATTATGCATACAATTTTGCATATTTATATATATAAACATATATACGTTTCCATATATACATCATACATATAATATTTTTTTATGTATGCCTTAAACATATATATTTTATCGAATCGTCAAGCAAAGGATAAGCTTCAGTGGATCGTAGTATGGCAGCTGCTCAACCACTTACAACACCTTGCCTGTTATAAAAGTCGTTTACAATTGATTCAAGGCTTTGTCATTGTATTAAATAATGTTTTAATATATAACTAGCGCGGCACCAGGTGATCGAAGATCCTCCCAATTTACTATGTTATATGTAACATTGGCATCACATCCATCGTCGTCTATTAAATGAATAATAAACTTTTAATGGTTTAGAAGTCATACAATGCAAATTGCCCCTTATTTATCATTGCAGTCCAGCACGGATACGACCTTAGAGGCGTTCAGGCATAATCCAACGGACGTAGCGTCATACCACTGTTCGCTCGAACAAGTATTGTGCCATTGGTCCGTACCTGCGGTTCCTCTCGTACTACGCAGGAATGCTGTCGCAACAACGTTTTGTCATTAGTAGGGTAAAACTAACCTGTCTCACGACGGTCTAAACCCAGCTCACGTTCCCTTGCATGGGTGAACAATCCAACGCTTGGTGAATTTTGCTTTACAATGATAGGAAGAGCCGACATCGAAGGATCAAAAGCGACGTCGCTATGAACGCTTGGCCGCCACAAGCCAGTTATCCCTATGGTAACTTTTCTGACACCTCTTGTTAAAAGCTCTTTAAACCAAAAGGATCGATAGGCCGAGCTTTTGCTGTCCCTGTGTACTGAACACCGAGATCAAGTCAGCATTTGCCCTTTTGCTCTATGTGTTGTTTCTGTCCGCACTGAGCTGGGGGACACCTCCGTTATTATTTGGGAGATGTACCGCCCCAGTCAAACTCCCTACCTGGCAATGTCCTTGAATTGGATCATACCTGAGTAATTGGAGTTATACCAAATTTTTAATTTAAGAATACATAAATGCACTCTCTCATTAATGAATTTGTTTGCGATTATATAACAAACTCGTGATACTTTGATCAAGAAGCTTGCATCAAAATCCAATACCATAAGATATAATAAATATATCCGTATAATGGCTAGGAAATGATACACGTTCCATTTATCAAGTAAGTAAGGAAACAATAAGAGTAGTGGTATTTCATTGTCGATACTAAACCGAAATTTAATATCTCAACTTATTCTACACCTCTTATGCTCCTTACACTGCCAGATTAGACACAAGCTCAAAGGGGCTTCTTTCCGCTAATTATTCCAAGCCCGTTCCCTTGGCTGTGGTTTCGCTAGATAGTAGATAGGGACATGGAATTTGGTAGATTAACGTGAGCACCTGCCATGTTGGCTCTATCTCACGGTGCGCAGCACAGGCTATTCAATTTAAGCGTCGAATCAGCGCCCCCATGGAGCAATTCACGGGTACACATTGAAGAGCCAACTGTTTGGGTTGGCTCAACCTCCTGTGTGAGGAGCGAGGCCCATCTAAAACCTCTTCCGATCTATGGTATCACGGCAACCGGTTGTATTACGCAACTCCACGTCGAGCACTCTATCCGCATTTGGAGCCACCACGATACTCCCGAAAGGGCCGCAACCAAATACCAGGACGGACATATGTCCGCGGGCACCTGGTTCCCGTGGTACCAGAAAAACCTCCGGTCAGGTTTCGTACCACAAAGGTACTACCAATTTTAACTCCAAACAGTTACGGGTTGGTGGCCCAGGTAGAAACATCAAACATACAACATACATACGCTCCGATTCATTGCAACCCCACATTCATACATCCCGATTCACGCCTGCCTACCTAGCATTCCCATTCCCCTCATGCATACATTATTCACACAATCATTCATTCCTGCCTCCAGGAACGCTCATCCGCCGTCTCGCAAATACAATGCGGGCAAACTCATTCAAATTACCTACACAAGTACTAGTGGAGTGATTGACTTACGTCAAACCCACCACCAGTCTGCCTAATCCCTAGCTCATCCATCACACGTATATCGCTATATAGTGGGCATTCACACAACACATGCATGGCAGTCTCCGCTGCCAAACCGCAGCGGCATTCCGGACTATCGCACAGGCTTCTCGGATGCAAGAATGCATTGAGAGAACCATGGTCAGTCAACAAGAATCCGAGACTCAGATTAAATCTGAAGTCTGGACGGTCTGCAGTGAACTTGACATCACGAATAAATTCGCGAGTCACCTTGCATCCCATCTGACCTGCCAGTCAGACAGAACACACTCTTTCAATAACTTCTTACAGCTATCCACTGCTAAGCTATTTACGTCCCTATCAAATAACCACTCATCCCGCAGCAATGGCAGCCGCCTCTTAATCTTGAACATCAAGGCTCTACGCCTGACTTCCAAGTCAAGAGGGGCTGCACCAAGCAATACCTGCAAAGCTTCCGTAGCAACAGTGCGGCACACAGGCAGACAACCTAAAAGAATCACACGCTGGCAAGCCAGCACTTTCATTCTGCCCACAACAGTCTTTGCTGCCTCATACCACACAGACGACCCATATGCTGCACATGCAACAAAAAGGCCGCTGTATATGGTACGCACAGCTCGTCTGCTAAGGCCCCAATCACTCCGCAAAATGCGACACACCTGTCCAACCACACTAAACAACCGCGCCCTGAGACCGGTGAGATGCGGCATAAAGCACATCCCCTCACCGAAAGTAATGCCAAGGTACCGAACCTCAGTCACATACTTTAAGCTAACGTCGTTTAGTCTGACAACTGGAGGCCGACTGGTAGACAATTTACCCTTGAGTAACATTGCCACCGTCTTATCCGCTGCCAAACCGACGCCGACACTGTCGCCCCAATCGCAAACAATGCGCAAGCACTCCCTAGCACCTGCCTCAATCTCGGAGCGCGATTGCCCCTCAATCAATATGAGCAGATCATCCGCATACGCACAACACTTGCAGCGCAATTCGAGTTGCCGCAGTAAGGAGTCCATCATTAGGTTCCATATAAATGGACCACAGATGGATCCTTGCGGACAGCCACGAACCACATCCACAGTGACACTCTCACATTTTCCTATTGCTGTCGCACGCCTGCCAGAAAAGTAGCTCTTCCATAGAGCCATCTCTCGGCAGCCACAGTCGCTCAATTTTCTTAACACACTTGCCCAGCTAAGGTGGTCAAACGCACCCCTAAAATCTACAAAAATGCCTAAGACGTACCTGGAGTTGCTGGACCCCACTGAGTCCTTGACATAATGCCATGCATCCTCCGTACATCTACCTCTAGTGAAGCCATATTGTCTATCAGACATCTGGTCTTCAACTAACTCTAGCAGCCTTTCTATCATGACTCTTTCTAGCACTTTTCCAAGCACAGGAAGGAGACTGATGCCCCGATAAGATCGAGGATTACTCCTGATCTTATCGGGCGACTTCAAGAGCACTACCATCTTTGCACATTTCCATTCACTGGGAAAGTATCCCTCATTTACACACCTTTCATACAATGCATACACATACTCTGGAATCGAAATCCAAACACATTTACACATTTCCCCAGTGAAACCATCCATGCCGGGCGACTTTCTCGACTTTAACCTCTTAAAAGCCGCCCCCAATTCAGCTTCTCGGAGCGGTTCAACAGGTTGCTCCACATGTAGTGGAGCCTCCTGTCTCTCCTCTCGCGGGAAGAACACATTCAGCAAAGCATTAATACAATCCTTCCATGCCGTTAGCTGAAGGCCTCCGACATGTAAGTTGCCTAAACTAAGCTCCCTGCCTTTCCCTCTCGCTATTTGATAAACACGACCCCAGGGATCATGCTTATTGCGATCTACAAAATCACGCCATTCCGCTTCTTTCACACGTACAAGCATTTCCTTGTACTCATTCATACACCTACTATACTCTCGCCTTAGCTGAGCAGCGCTATCGGCATTGGATATTCTCGCTCTTTGGAAACGTTTCCGCAGAGTTCGAAGTATCCTACGCTTAGCACTCAACTCACTCGTCCACCACTTAACACGCTTAAGATTCACCTTGCGGTGTCTCCGAAGCATGCTATCATTCACACCCGTCATCCACCTATTCACACACATGACCTGCTCGTCAACACTCATTGTGATCACGTATACCTACCCCACCTAAAACACTCCACTCAAAATGAAACACACGCATTGCTGCTTCATTCACAAGGGTGACGTCAATGTCACTTTTCCCGTTCGGACCATCAAAGGTATACCACACGCTGGGTTGATTAACGACCCGATCATCTTGGGACACGGCCCACTCGGCTAGCGTTTCACCCCGCCTGTGGTTCTGATACCCAGACGAGTGTCTGGGCATCTTACTGAACCACACGGGGGACGACGCATTCGCATCAATACCAAGGATGATCGGATCGCTACTCGCCAGTAGTAGCACCTCATCCATGTACGCTATATACGGTACGAGGGATTCCCCGAACGCGCAATACTCACTCACAACTAACACCCTGCCAAAATTGCCATTAAGGCACACACACACCCCCCAGTCGGTAGAACACATCAGAGTGCATTCAATACCAACATCATTCACCACCACCGCAGCCTTGGCCCTGCTGTCAGTGAACACGCGCATGTGCGCGGGTAATCCACGTACGCAACCATAGGTTGCATACGGCTCCTGCAGCAGGGCCACTACACTGCCTCTCTCACACATCATTTCGCCCACATCGCACATAACTGCATATGACCGCTGGCAGTTCAACTGAAGGACTTTGCTAGCCATATTAATGTCTAGCGTTGGCCCTCGCGACAATCGCACTATATATCGGGCAAGCCAGAGACATCATAAGATGCTCCGAAGGCTGCCCTTTAAAAGCAGAATTCCGGCAACTAAGTGCATTGGTACACTTAGCTACCCGATGGCCCACTTGACCACAGCGCCGACAGACCTCGTGCTTGGCCCTGCAGTCCGCTACCTTGTGGTCGAAGCCCAGGCAACGGAAGCAGCTCAGAACCGGGTCAAAGTTCCTCAAGCAGAATGAAAACCACTTGATGTAGCAGCGGCCAACATCGAGCAGAGTTTGCATGGCCATGCCATCGCCCTCCAACACAACATTGACCGACGCTGACCCACCAGTCACATGAATTCGTCAGGAGTAATCTGCGAGTAAACGCCCGTCACCACAATTTTTGGCCCCAGTTTGACATTCACACTCACTTCCAGCCCCACCTCTTTAAATTTCGCGTTTCCTGCGATCACTTTCCGCTCTGCAACGGATGGAGTGCGAATAATCGCACCACCATCCCGAAGAGGACGAACCTCGTGCACCCGTACACCCAGGGTTGGACCTACCTCCTTCACCACCTGATCAACCACTTCCTTTGAGGTCTTCGCAGTCAGTCGAGGGACCATATCTCTACTGGCTTAGGTCTCGGCGTCTCCGGGGTAGACGGCGCTGCCGACTTGGAACCGCCTTTGGCAACCGGTGCACGCAGCGGAGCACCCCCGCTAACCGGCGCTGGCACTCGGAAAGGCCCATTGAGGGGCCGCTACTCGCATGAGCGCGAGCCTCCTTCAACCGTCCTCGGATACGCTCATTTTCCGCCATCTGCGAAAACAGCAGCATCTCCATTTCCGCTAGGTAGTCAACTACACTAACCAGCGCCTTGCCTTGCATTCCACAATCAGCAACAACGAGCGTGAGCACGTCCTTACTGATCGCCTTCATTTTCTCTACTGGGCTTCCCTTGCGCATCATTGGCCCTGGCTTGCTCAATGGAGCAACCAACGCCTCTGATGCCTTTTCAGCCGCCCTAAACTCCTCAAGCATACTCCCCAATGAATAAATAAAGAAGCTGCCTTCTTCAGCTTCCTTTCTGACGCCGAACCCGCCTTCCGCTTAACCTTCCCGTCAGCCACCGAAGGGAGGTCGTCCGTCGACGCACCACTCCCCCCAGCACCAACGGCCGGCTTGCACGCTGGCATCTAAAACACACGCTGGGTTGATTAACGACCCGATCATCTTGGGACACGGCCCACTCTGCTAGCGTTTCACCCCGCCTGTGGTTCTGATACCCAGACGAGTGTTCTGGGCATCTTACTGAACTACACGGGGACGACGCATTCGCATCAATACCAAGGATGATCGGATCGCTACTCAAGTAGTAGCACCTCGATCCTATGCTACTTTCGGATCGCTATATACGCACCTCACGTACGCTATATATACGGTACGAGGGATTCGAACGCGCAATACACACTCACAACTAACACCCTGCCAAAATTGCCATTAAGGCACACACACACCCCCCAGTCGGTAGAACACATCAGAGTGCATTCAATACCAACATCATTCACCACCACCGCAGCCTTGGCCCTGCTGTCAGTGAACACGCGCATGTGCGCGGGTAATCCACGTACGCAACCATCGGTTGCATACGGCTCCTGCAGCAGGGCCACTACACTGCCTCTCTCACACATCATTTCGCCCACATCGCACATAACTGCATATGACCGCTGGCAGTTCAACTGAAGGACTTTGCTAGCCATATTAATGTCTAGCGTTGGCCCTCGCGACAATCGCACTATATATCGGGCAAGCCAGAGACATCATAAGATGCTCCGAAGGCTGCCCTTTAAAGCAAATTCCGGCAACTAAGTGCATTGGTACACTTAGCTACCCGATGGCCCACTTGACCACAGCGCCGACAGACCTCGTG
The DNA here is from genome assembly GCF_023558435.1 of Drosophila sulfurigaster albostrigata. Classification (NCBI taxonomy): domain Eukaryota; kingdom Metazoa; phylum Arthropoda; class Insecta; order Diptera; family Drosophilidae; genus Drosophila; species Drosophila sulfurigaster. Next base: position 10,777 of record NW_026909686.1, on the reverse strand, counting down.
CTTGGCCCTGCAGTCCGCTACCTTGTGGTCGAAGCCCAGGCAACGGAAGCAGCTCAGAACCGGGTCAAAGTTCCTCAAGCGGAATGAAAACCACTTGATGTAGCAGCGGCCAACATCGAGCAGAGTTTGCATGGCCATGCCATCGCCCTCCAACACAACATTGACCGACGCTGACCCACCAGTCACAGGCCATGGCTTCGCTCACCATACGGACGCCTTTCTTGAAGCCCTCAAGAGACATGCTGTCCTGAGGTTCATCTCGTAAAGATCACTTATGAATTCGTCAGGAGTAATCTGCGAGTAAACGCCCGTCACCACAATTTTTGGCCCCAGTTTGACATTCACACTCACTTCCAGCCCCACCTCTTTAAATTTCGCGTTTCCTGCGATCACTTTCCGCTCTGCAACGGATGGAGTGCGAATAATCGCACCACCATCCCGAAGAGGACGAACCTCGTGCACCCGTACACCCAGGGTTGGACCTACCTCCTTCACCACCTGATCAACCACTTCCTTTGAGGTCTTCGCAGTCAGTCGAGGGACCATATCTCTACTGGCTTAGGTCTCGGCGTCTCCGGGGTAGACGGCGCTGCCGACTTGGAACCGCCTTTGGCAACCGGTGCACGCAGCGGAGCACCCCCGCTAACCGGCGCTGGCACTCGGAAAGGCCCATTGGAGGGGCCGCTACTCGCATGAGCGCGAGCCTCCTTCAACCGTCCTCGGATACGCTCATTTTCCGCCATCTGCGAAAACAGCAGCATCTCCATTTCCGCTAGGTAGTCAACTACACTAACCAGCGCCTTGCCTTTGCATTCCACGCCTTGCCTTGCATCAGCAACAACGAGCGTGAGCACGTCCTTACTGATCGCCTTCATTTTCTCTACTGGGCTTCCCTTTGCGCATCATTGGCCCTGGCTTGCTCAATGGAGCAACCAACGCCTCTGATGCCTTTTCAGCCGCCCTAAACTCCTCAAGCATACTCCCCAATGAATAAATAAAGAAGCTGCCTTCTTCAGCTTCCTTTCTGACGCCGAACCCGCCTTCCGCTTAACCTTCCCGTCAGCCACCGAAGGGAGGTCGTCCGTCGACGCACCACTCCCCCCAGCACCAACGGCCGGCTTGCACGCTGGCATCTAAAAACTTTTTGCAAGTCTTAAAATACTCAACTGTACTCACCAGAAAGTAGGTCACTCGAAACTAAGCTACTTTAAGAGCGCTTAAAATAAGCACACGCACGCACACACTCGCAACGACGCGCGACGATTTTCCCACGCTGCTCACACGCACACAGCGAATGAGGAGCACAAAGCGCACACGCGAAACTTTTACCGCTAACTAAGAGATAACAAATAACTGTTATCGCAAAAAGCATATCCATCATGAGGTTCCAAATGAATGGACCACTGATGGAACCCTGTGGGCAACCTCTGGTCACCGGCACAGATGCTTCCTCGTATCTGCTGACGATGCACGCACTCCTGCCAGAGAAGAAGCTTCGCCACAAGCTGGCTTCTCGGCAGCCAGAGTCGATCAGCCGGCGTAGCACAGCATCCCACTCCACGTGGTCAAATGCTCCTTTGAAATCCACGAAGATTCCGAGTACATATCTTGCCGGGCTGGCGTCGACAGTACTCTTCACGTGTCTCCAGGCATCCTCCACACAGCGTCCAGGTTGAAATCCAAATTGCCATCTGCAGCCCTCTGGGAGCATGTCCTTCATTCGGCTGACCATGATACCCTCGAGCACCTTACCAAAGACTGGTAGCAGACATATACCACGATAAGAGCCAGGATCGCTCCTGTCCTTATCGGGCCCCTTGAAGTGGCACAACGCGCGGGTGTTTCCACTCAGAAGGGAAATGTCCTTCGGCTAAACAGCGGGAATACAACGCTGTAAGATGCTGAGGAATAGCACGCCAAACCTCCTTACAGATCACTCCAGTGATGCCGTCCATGCCAGGCGAGCGTCTGCTCCGAAGCCTGGCGACACAAGCACTCACTTTGTACTCGTCGAGTGTGGGCGGAAGCACATCTGGGATGGCAATCGGTGCATTCGACTCCGCAACAGGGAAGAAGTTACGGAGGAGCACTCGCGCACAGTCGTGCCATGTTACGACTGGCTCGCCATTTACCCGTAGGCAGCCCAACTCGGAATTCCGTTTGTGACGTCGGCAAATCCTGTAGACATGCCCCCAGGGATCATCCCGATTTTCTCCAACGAAGCGACGCCAGTTGTCCTCCTTTGCCGACAGAATAAGCTTCTTGTACTGACCCACGGAGATCCGCAGGTCAGTAGCAAGTCGCCCTGCTTCATCGCTGCCACGACGACGAGCATTCTGTAGCCGCCGCCTCAGTCTCCTGACCTCTCGGCGCTTCGTACTGAGGTTGGCATTCCACCAGACCACTTTCCGAACGGCTCTCGGCTGCCTGCGTCCAAATACATGGTCGCATACACTGTGTACCAGTGCACGCGTTGCAGACACCTGGTCATCAATGGACATCTCCGTGTAGTCCTGCGGGAATTCCTCAAGCTTGCATACAAGCTCACCACGGAACGACTGCCAACGTGCATTGGAGAGTTCCAGGACGGAACAGGAGCATCGCTCTCAACTGTGTCTCTGGGGTCTCGCGTCACCTCAACACAGATCGTGTTGTGGTCACTGAGTTCCCACTCGTCCACTCTCCAGTCATATGTGGCCCACATAAGCGCTGCTTCGTTGGCAATCGTGACGTCGATATCACTCCGTCCGCGGTGATTATCGAACGTATACAAACTACTGACCTCATTTAGCACGCCGGCTCGGGATTCTTGAATCCATTCGGTCAGCAGCTCACCCCTTCGGCGGTTCAAGTCGCCACGAGCACGCTCGAGCGATTTGCTGAACCACAAGGGGGACACTGCATTCGCATCCATGCCACAGATAACCGGATTGCTACCAGCCAGTAGTAGCACGGAATCTAGATACGCAAGATACGGTTCCAAATCAGTGTTGTATTGGCAGTACACGGAGCTCAGGAAGATTGAGCCAAATCTTCCAGTGACACTCACGCATACGCCAAAGTCCGTGATGAGCGACTCAATAGGCATACAGATGGCATCCGGGTCGTCCAAGAAGATGGCAGCCTTCAAACGCCGATCAGCAAACACACGCATCCCGGCTGGAATGCCCGTAATGCCGTGCTTTCTGTCGACGTATGGTTCCTGCACCAAAGCGAACATGTGGCGGGAGTCTCGCACCCGAGTTGCAAACTCAATTGTAGCGGCTCGACCTCGACCACAATTAGCTTGGATGAAGCTAAACATTTTAATGTCTAGCGGCACCTCGCCAAGACCGCACCATATATTGGGCACGTCTCCGACAGCATGTAATGCCCGGAGGAAGCCCTTGAAACGGCAGTTTCGGCAGTCCACCGGGCTAGCACATTTCGACGCTACATGGCCGGTCTGCCCGCATTGGCGGCATACTTCGTTTTTCAATCGGCATTGCGCAACCTTGTGGTCGAATCCCATACAGCGATGACACGTAAGTAAGTACGGACGAGCGACCTACAGCGGAACGAAAACCACTTGATGTAGACCCAACCGGTCTTATCAAGCACCGCTTGCGCCTTTTCGTCACATTCGAGTGTCAGATTGACTCTGACACCGTCAGTGACCGACCACGGCTTCGGCGCCATATGCACCATCTTCTTGAAGGCCGACGGCGGAACTCCTCCTTGTAGTGGTTCTCATAGAGCTCGTCCATGAAGACTTCAGGTATAATCCCAGTGTCCACGTCGAACACGGTGATTTTCGACCTCACTCCACGGTTGGGCTCAACCTCCAGTCCGACCTCGTTGAATTTCGCGTTGGCCACCACTTTGTTCATCTCGTTTCTCGACGGCGTACGAATGACGGCGCCACCGCGCTTAAATTCACGGTCTTCGTGAACTCTAACGCCCAGAGCTGGAGCAACTTGGCTCATCACCTTATCGGCAATCTCCTTGCCCGACACTGTCGGGTCCTTGCTCGTCACTACAGCCGACCACGTTTCCACGGGCTTTCTGGCTGCAGGAGCATTTTTCGGTGCGGCCATCGGGGCGACGCCGGAGACAGGCGTAAAAGGGCGCAGCAGCTGGTCGGCACAACGCAACCTTCGTCTCCAAGACGGCGTTTCGCACAGCTGTCGCGGTCACCAGCTCACTAAGCCGGGCAGTTGCCTCCAGAACGGCGATGGCCGCTTCCGGCGCCAGTCCAGCGCGCAGCACAGCGGACCTCACCGTCTGGTCTACACCCGCCAGCTGAGCCAATACGGCATCAGACCCTTCCTTCACCACACTGGCAGCAACAAAACTACCAGCAGGAGCTGGACAGGCAGGCGCGCTCAGTCGGGCGACAGCGGCCACCGTAGCGGGTGCAGGGGCGGCAGTAGCAGCAGCAACTCCAGCGGCGACTCCAGCGGCGACTCCAGCGGCGACTCCAGCGGCGGTTCCAGCGGCAACTTCGTTGGCGGCTGCTCCATCGGCGTTGCCCCCAATAAAGGAGACAGCCAGCCGCTTGGCAGAGGATGCATCGTCGCTGCCAACCAGGTTGGGCGACGATACAGCCTTGCCTCGCGGCTTTCTGCCTCGCTTCCCGCGTGGACGATCGTCCGAGACGGACATCTCGCTCGTATCGCTGCATACACTGGCGCTTGATCTCGTGTCCATCATGGCGCCAACGGTTCGCAGTTTAAACTGCGCAAGCAGTTAAACCGCGCAAGCAGTAAACCACACACACTCGCACAGAAAGCAGTAAACCACACAAGCAGTGCACGCAAGCAGTTCAATGTGAGCAATTCGCTTAATGCAGTTCAAATTAAATCAGTTCAGCTAAAGCAGTTCAAATTAAAGCAGTTCATAAAGTAAACATTGCAAGCGTACACCCGTTGCAAGCAGTACACCCGCGGCAAGCAGTGTACTCAAGCAGTTCAAATCGCTCAGCTTTTGTCCGCGACGAAAACAATAAGCTCTTGCACATTCACTATTTACAGTAATTACAATTACTGTAAACAAAACACCGTAACTTCGTTTGTTTACTATCTCGGCGACAATTACGAAAGTACCGCAATTTCTTCAACGAGAACAGCGCGCACGTCTGCTCTGGTGCTTTAAGAGCACTTAAAGCAAGCACGCACGCACACACACTCGCGACGGCGCGCGACGACTTTCCCATGCTACTCACACGTACACAGCAAACGAGAAGCACAAAGCGTACACGCGAAAATTCACCGCTGTTCGAAATACAACAAATAACTGTTATCGCAAAACAATACCAAATGCAGGCACCCGCTAACACGTCTGTTCAGCTCGACAGTTGAAACCAGACTGAGTAGATAGGGACATGGAATTTGGAAGATTAACGTGAGCACCTGCCATGTTGGCTCTATCTCACGGTGCGCAGCACAGACTATTCAATTTAAGCGTCGAATCAGCGCCCCAATGGAGCAATTCACGGGTACACATTGAAGAGCCAACTGTTTGGGTTGGCTCAACCTCCTGTGTGAGGAGCGAGGCCCATCTAAAACCTCTTCCGATCTATGGTATCACGGCAACCGGTTGTATTACGCAACTCCACGTCGAGCACTCCACTCTATCCGCATTTTGATGGTAAACCACAGCCACCACGATACTCTCCGAAAGGGCCAGCAACCAAATACCAGGACGGACATATGTCCGCGGGCACCTGGTTCCCGTGGTACCAGAAAAACCTCCGGTCAGGTTTCGTACCACAAAGGTACTACCAATTTTAACTCCAAACAGTTACGGGTTGGTGGCCCAGGTAGAAACATCAAACATACAACATACATACGCTCCGATTCATTGCAACCCCACATTCATACATCCCGATTCACGCCTGCCTACCTAGCATTCCCATTCCCTCATGCATACATTATTCACACAATCATTCATTCCTGCCTCCAGGAACGCTCATCCGCCGTCTCGCAAATACAATGCGGGCAAACTCATTCAAATTACCTACACAAGTACTAGTGGAGAGTGATTGACTTACGTCAAACCCACCACCAGGACGACCCAACATTCATTGCAGTGGCTGCAAGCGACCGTACCCAAACTGGACGGGCTGTGGGAGGGGGCCAAGCTGGACGTGGTGGACAGGAATAATATTCCGTCCATGCCGAAGGCGAAAGTCCTTTTCCCAATAGTTGTTCAGGGAGAGCGGGCGCTTCAGCTGCTTAAAAAGCAGAACCCGGCCATACCGACGAGTGATTGGTCCGTGCTGAAGGTCGATGAACCTTTACCCAGTGGTGGGCAGCACGTGATCATTCAGATCAACAAGGAGGCCGAGGATCTGCTATACAAGCGCAATGGGAAGATGGCGTGGGGCTTAGGAGCGTACCTTCGCCTCAAAAACGTCATCCCAACGACCAGGACACACACACGCTGGGGGTTAGGGGAGGTTGAGGCAGATCTCGGTCTCGAGCGTGACCGACGCCACCCAGAACCTCAGCCTGACTGACAAGACGGAGGAGGTGGGGGAGGAACTGTCCATGCAGACGGGCCCCCCGCGAGTTTGCTAACCTCTAATGAGTGTGCTGCAACTCAACCTCCATAAATCCAAAACGGCTTCGGCGGAGCTACTCCTGCCCTGGGAGGAAAGTGTCCGCCTACGCGGCTTTGGTCAAAGAACCGTGGATAGCGTCGGCAACACGGTGGCTGGACTGAAGTCGCCTAACTATGATTTATACGTCCCGACATTGGTAAGCAGATCGAGAACTGCCATCCTTGTAAAGAAGGGGCTAAAAGCTCATCTACTACCTAATTACAGCAATGACGATCTAACCGTGGTGGTGCTGGAGAGCCGTGAAGGATGTTTGCTGCTGGCATCCTGTTATATGGCCCACGACAAGCCGGCTCCACCTGACGAGCTGCGGAGGCTGGTGGACATGGTCTGCTCCTCCAAGAAGCATATTATTATCGGAACGGACGCCAACGCCCACCATAGCGTCTGGGGAAGTCCTGACATCAATGATAGGGGTGAGTCAGTTCTTGATTTTATCCTTAACCATAAGCTTAGACTAGCCAACAGGGGTGAGGTATCTACCTATGTAGGTCCCACCTCCAGTAATGTGCTGGACCTAACGATTTCAACTGAGTGTACCAATGTTGAAGAGTGGAGGATCCTGAATAGACCCTCCTTCTCGGACCATAAGTACATTCAATTTACCATTCCTTTTTACAGGGTACCTGCGGCTCAGCCGTTCAGAAATCCCCGTAACACGAACTGGGCGAAATTCTCTAGCCTTGTTTCCAAGTCTCTTGGTTCGCCGGGTAACATCAACTCGGTACAGGACCTAGAAACTACTGTCAATGTCCTTTCAGCAGGACTACTTTCAGCGTTTCGCCAATCTTGTAGACTCTCAAGACCGACGAGAAGATCGAAGCCACCCTGGTGGAACCCAGATCTCTCATCGCTACGTGGGGGAGCTTACTAGCATGTTTCAACTTGCTAAGAAGGCGGACAACGAATATGTCTGGGACGAGTATAGGTCTCTCCTGAAGTCGTACAAGAAGATGATCCGATCATCCAAAAGGTCTTCATGGAGAACCTTTTGCTCGGACCTGATAACATCAAAGACACCTCCAGACTGAGGAAGCTGCTGTCCAAGCAGGCTTCCAGTCCCAGTCTGCTCAAGTCGGGCGATGGAGCGTGGACGGAGAGCAGTGCTGGAAACTCTGGAAGCACTGCTCTCAACTCATTTCCCGGGATGTATTGGAATAGGGAACAGTGACTGGCAGCTCTTTCCTAGTCTCCCAGCTATGAGACCACCTGCCGGTCTAATTACAGACAACAAAATAATTTGGGCTATCGACTCCTTTGCGAAGGTCAGGTCGCCCGGTCTCGATGGACTTTCGCCAGCAATGCTGCAAGCCAGCAAGCCCACGATTGTTCCGTGGCTTACGGGTATCTATTCGGCGTGCCTCGCATGGGGGCATATCCCCACTCTTTGGAGGACCTCGAAAGTCATTTTCCTGCCCAAGGCGGGCAAATGCAGTCATGTGGTCCCAAATGACTTTCGGCCTATCAGCCTAACCTCTTCTTCTTGCTAAAAACATTGGAAAAGCTACTTGATTTGCACATCAGAAGCAACTCAATGCATCTGTTGTCCCCAAATCAGCATGCGTATACAAAGGGGCAAGTCCATTGAGACTGCTCTCCATGCTCTAGTAGCCTCCATCGAAAAAAGCAGACCACTATAAAGAATATGCCATGGGTGCATTTCTTGACATTTCAGGCGCCTTCAATAACGTCACCACTGATGCTATTATGAAGGGCCTTACCTCAATTAACACGGCACCAGCGATCCACAGATGGGTCAACCGCCTTCTATGTGACAGGCGGGTGGTGGCTACGTGGGGCGATGCGGCCATTACAAAGGTAGTGCGAGGTGGCACTCCCCAGGGTGGGGTTCTCTCGCCTCTCCTTTGGAATTTGGTCGTAAATAGCCTACTTCTTAAATTTACTAGACGGGCCCCCAAGTTAATTGCCTATGCTGACGACATAAGCATTTTGATAACTGGGAAATGCCCAACCACCCTTAGTTCCGTAATGGAACTTACTTTGCGGGAAGTTAAAGCATGGGCCGAATCAGCCGGGCTCAGCATTAACGCGGATAAAACGGACCTTATCCTCTTCACGAAGAGGTATAAGGTACCTGCGTGGTCCCCCCCAAAAATAGGCTGCACTATGCTAAAGCCGAGCCTAGCAGTAAAATACCTAGGTGTGGTCCTCGACAGCAAACTGACATGGAAGCTCAATGTGTTAGAAAGGGTGAAGAAGGCCACCGGAGCCTTGTACATGGCGAAAAAGATGCTTAGTTGCACTTGGGGCCTCTCCTAATCTAATGCGGTGGATATACATCTCAGTTGTTCGCCCTATCCTCACCTACGGTGTTCTAGTGTGGTGGCAGGCCACTGAAAAAAGGACGTACCTATCCATCATGGAAAGGACACAGCGTCAAGCGCTACTGTGTATCACAGGCGCTCTCAGGTCGACGCCAACTAAAGCCCTCGAGGTAATAGCTGGTGTCGAACCATTAAACCTATACGCGCAATCCATAGCCGCAAAATCGTCCCTACGGATTGCCGCAACTGGCAATTTGGGTCTGCTAGGCTATGGTCACAGCGCCATTGGTAGGAGACTAGTAGAGACTTGGACTTACTATCCCCTTACCAGTACTGACCATATTAACACTATATTCTTGGAACCGGAGTGCTGGCGGGAAGGGTTATGCATTCCCGAAGCCCTCAACCTCTTCACCGACGGTTCGAAGATGGATGATGGTGTCGGAGCGGCCGTATACTGCCCGGACCCGGTCTCCAAACAATCCTATAAACTCCCAGACCATTGCAGCATCTTCCAGGCGGAAGTTTTTGCCATTGGAAAGGCTGCCGAATTGGCTCGGGGTTTACAGCGTGATCACACCTCTATTAACATCTTTGTTGACAGCCAGGCTGCAATAAGATCAATGCACTCTGATGTGGTCAAGTCCAAAGTTGTCCTGGACAGCAGAAGAGCAATAGAGTCGCTGAACGCATCTGCGGTCGTGCGTATCTATTGGATCCCAAGCCACCAGGGCATCGATGGCAACGAGATCGCAGACACTCTCGCCAAAGAGGGAGTAGGGCTCGATGTCGGTAACATGTGCAATGTTCCGATACCCCTGCGAACTCTAGGCAATGAAATTGAGGTGCGCTCTAGACTTCAGAGGGACGCGAGCTGGCGTAATGCCAACTCGTGCAAAACTGCAAGGCTGATGTGTGCCTCTACTAACAAAAACTTAACCAAATTCGTCATGCAGCTTTCAAGGAAAGACTGCAGGCTAATGCTAGGCATTTTAACTGGCCACTGTCTGTCAGCTGTCCATGCTGTAAAGCTGGGCATCACGAACAGTGATCAGTGCAGGAAATGCAACGAACCCGGGTTAAGGAAACACTTGAGCATCTTCTCTGTAGATGCCCAGCGTTATCCCGACTCCGGTTGAAATACCTTAATTCGCCGTGCCACAACGATCTTCGGGACGTCTCACGGCTATCTCCTAGGATGCTGCTGGCTTTTTGCCAAAATGCATCCATACTGCGCGATTTCTGAGACGTAGATAAGCTACCGGTACAGCTACGGACCTCCACTGGTCTATGCTTTGCCCCGTACAGGGGCAGCCGGTCCTACCTAACCTAACCTAACCCACCACCAGTCTGCCTAATCCCTAGCTCATCCATCACACGTATATCGCTATACAGTGGGCATTCACACAACACATGATGGCAGTCTCCGCTGCCAAACCGCAGCGGCATTCCGGACTATCGCACAGGCTTCTCGGATGCAAGAATGCATTGAGAGAACCATGGCCAGTCAACAAGAATCCGAGACTCAGATTAAATCTGAAGTCTGGACGGTCTGCAGTGAACTTGACATCACGAATAAATTCGCGAGTCACCCGCCCATTCACACTTGCATCCCATCTGACCTGCCAGTCAGACAGAACACACTCTTTCAATAACTTACAGCTATCCACTGCCGCAGCAATGGCAGCCGCCTCTTAATCTTGAACATCAAGGCTCTACGCCTGACTTCCAAGTCAAGAGGGGCTGCACCAAGCAATACCTGCAAAGCTTCCGTAGAAACAGTGCGGCACACAGGCAGACAACCTAAAAGAATCACACGCTGGCAAGCCAGTACTTTCTTTCTGCCCACAACAGTCTTTGCTGCCTCACCACACAGACGACCCATATGCTG
>NW_026909685.1:0-49256 GCF_023558435.1 Drosophila sulfurigaster albostrigata | reverse complement strand
TTCGTGTGACCTACTTTCTGGTGAGTACAGTTGTGTGTTTTTAAGACTTGCACAAAAGTCTTGGATGCCAGCGTGCAAGCCGGCCGTTGGAGCTGGGGGAGTGGTGCGTCGATGGACGACCTCCCTTCGGTGGCTGACGGGAAGGTTAAGCGGAAGGGGGGATCGGCGTCAGCGAAGAAGCTGAAGAAGGCAGCTTCTTTAGATGATGCTGGGTTAGGTAAAGAGTGTCTGGGAGCCGCTAGTGGTGGTGTCAGCGCCGCTACTAACGTGCTTAGCGTGGCTGAGGAGAATCTGGGGTCGGCAGATTCGTCCCCGATGTGCTCATTGGGGAGTATGCTTGAGGAATTAAGGGCGGCTGAAAAGGTAGCAGAGGCGTTGGTTGCTCCATTGAGCAAGCCAGGGTCAATGATGCGCAAGGAAAGCCCGGTAGATAAGATGAAGGCGATCGTGGTTGCTGATTGCGGAATGCAAGGCAATGAGCTGGTTAGTGTAATTGACTACCTAGCGGAAATGGAGACGCTGCTGTTTTCGCAGATGGCGAAAAATGAGCGTCTCCGAGGACGGTTGGAGGAGGCTCGCGCTTATTCGAGTAGCGGCCACTCTAATGGCCCTTTCCGAGCGCCAGCGCCGGTTAGTGGGGGGCTCCGCTGCGTGCACCAGTTGCCAAAGGCGGTCCAAAGACGGCAACGCCGTCTGCCCCGGAGACGCCGAAACCCAAGCCAGTAGAAACATGGTCACTCGTGGTCCGCAGCATGACTGCGAAGACCTCAAAAGAGGTGGTTGATCAGGTGGTGAAGGAGGTAGGGCCAACCCTGGGTGTACGGGTGCACAAGGTTCGTCCTCTTCGGGATGGTGGTGCTATTATTCGCACTCCATCCGTCGCAGAGCGGAAAGTGATCGCAGGAAACGCGAAATTCAAAGAGGTGGGGCTTGAAGTGAGTGTAGTAACAAACCGATTATACACAGCTTATGATAACGTACTCTGCTTACGGAGGCCGACTGTTGCTCAGCGCAAATGGGGTGGGTTTGTGGTGTCTATAGGAGCTGAGGTTACATTATTAAAAGAGGTAAGCAGAGTTTATCGATATCTTAAACATCAAAAATCTGAATTGGCATACGAACAAGCCTAAAAGTCGAAGATCCTAGATGTCATGGATCCTCTTCTATACCCTTCCATCCTGTAAAGCCCATTATGGTCTTTACCCTTTTCATTGTTTAATTTATGACACACACAACTATACTCAGGTGCCCGAAAGGCTTAATTTAATTCATTTTCAATAATGTCATTACGTTAAGGCTTTTTAATTGAACTCATTTTCAAGGGCGGTCAATACCCTGTAACTCTTCTTAATATTTATGGTACTAAACAACTATATATACATTACTACAATGGTAAATATGGCATGTGTTAAACCCTATACGGTTGACATTATTATATTTTCAATTATCGGCAGCCGTACTCACATACTTTTAGTTTTATATAGATGTACACAACTCACTGATGATCAGGCCTGATGATGAATGATGTGTGTAGGATGTTTTATTTTGTTAATGAGATGATGTTTGTTGGCTGTGTGAACTTCCAAAAAAAATTAGAATAATGTTAACAGTATTGAATAACGACTACATACCATACCATTTACTTATAAAACTATGTATATTACAAAAATAAGAAAGCTAACGTAGCTTATTCATCCATTTTAATTTAAAATTAATGCAAATACCAGTACTTTTAAATTATACAAATTAATTAGCGGCAAACAGGTTATGGGCTATTAGCCGCGGAAAATCCTCATAGACGGCGACAATACTTGGGATGCTCCTATAGGGCATCACTGTTCAGGACATAGAAGCAGCATATGCCTATCCCTCTGAACGGCTCATGGGTCCTGTTAGCGATGAACAATTTTGGCGCGGCCCTATGGGGCAGCACCAGTAGGAGACGTGTCGATCCTCTGCTTGACTGCTTTTGGAATTAGTCCAAGTTAGCCGGTGCTGACAATTTTAGCGCGGCCCAATTGGGGCAGGTAGGAGACGTGTCGATCCTCTGCTCGACTGCTTCGAATTAGTGCAAAGCCGGTGCTAACAATTTTAGTGCCCCAATTGAGGCGGCACCGGTAGGAACAGTGGCAATCTTGCTTTTCAGCAGTGTATATGCCCACTGTAACTCCAGCAGCAGCATTGCGCGCCGATAATGCGCAGGTGAAAATACTAGATGGCGGTGGCCAAACTGTTTAAACGCTTTCTAAACGTTTATAAACCCACACCGCGCTAACTTTCAAATCCCTAAAAACATTTCTTATTAGAAATATGTATATGCATATGTAACCTACGTACCTTATAATTATCCAAACAATTCTCTGGTGGCTATGTCCACGCAGATGGAGAAAATTTTCCTTCGATAAAATTCAGCGCTGGATTCCTGAGTTTTATACATACATAAATTTCCATAAATAAATTTGCAAAAATTCTCAACGGCCTTGGTATGGGAAACGGAAAATGAAAATTTCTTCTTCTTCTAATGTGTCTTCGATAATTAAGAACTTGCACAGAGTTGATCTCCACTTTCGATCAATCTCTGTAATTTATTTCTCTGAATGGCAATTTACTGTCAAGGGCTGCTAACTCGACTAAGTGATATGTAATATGCTATTAATCGATATTAGGCAGCTGGATGTGTTTACATATCGTGAAATGGCCAGAATTTGCAAATGCAAATTTAAAATTTAAATTGCACCCTCACACCACAGGTTTGAAGGCAGTGGCAAACTGTCGCTCAAAGCTGAAAAGGGTGATGTTTACCAAATATCTTTTGCGTGAAAAGTGCCCAACTCCTTCCCATCTAAATCTTCAAGAAGATACAACCAGTTGCCGATCATGCTTTTGATTCTGGCGCCAATTTGGCGTTGAAATTATTGGCGAAGTTACTGAGCTTTAAGTTTTTTTTGGAGCTCTCCACCAGAGCCAAAAATAATTTTGAAAAAGATTTTTTTAAATTATTGAACAATGCTGTTTATGGAAAAACCATGGAAAACAGTGAAAAAAGGGTGGATGTACGTATAATAACGGAGTGGGACTATCCAGTTGAAAATATGAAGTTAGGACGACCCAAATTATGTGCCAGGGATTTAATATCAAAATCTAATTTTCATAGTGCATCAAGGTTCAGTGAAAGTATGTATGCTATTCAAATGAAGAGGTTACACTGGCCAACATCTATTGTGTACAAAGTAAAGGGAAAACAGTCATATAACGTGCCATCCATATATGGCATTGTGTGGGCAAATTCATTTACTACAAAAAAAATAGCCAAATGCCTCGTCATCTAATTAGTGGCGCGCATGAATGGATTAACGAGATTCCTACTGTCCCTATCTACTCAGTCTGGTTTCAACTGTTGAGCTGAACAGACGCTGACGGGTGCCTGCATTTCGTAGTGTTTTTGCGATAACAGTTATTCGTTGTCTTTCGAGTAGCGGTAAATTTTCGCGTGTGCGCTTTGTGCTTCGTTCGCTGTGTGCGTGTGAGTAACGTGGGAAAATCGTCGCGCGTCGTTGCAGTGTGTGCGTGCGTGTGCTTGTTTTAAGCGCTCTTAAAGCAGATTAATTTCGTGTGACCTACTTTCTGGTGAGTACAGTTGTGTGTTTTTAAGACTTGCATAAAAGTCTTGGATGCCAGCGTGCAAGCCGGCCGTTGGAGCTGGGAGAGTGGTGCGTCGATGGACGACCCTCCTTCGGTGGCTGACGGGAAGGTTAAGCGGAAGGGGATCAGCGTCAGCGAAGAAGCTGAAGAAGGCAGCTTCTTTAGATGATGCTGGGTTAGGTAAAGAGTGTCTGGGAGCCGCTAGTGGTGGTGTCAGCGCCGCTACTAACGTGCTTAGCGTGGCTGAGGAGAATCTGGGGTCGGCAGATTCGTCCCCGATGTGCTCATTGGGGAGTATGCTTGAGGAATGGGGCGGCTGAAAAGGTAGCAGAGGCGTTGGTTGCTCCATTGAGCAAGCCAGGGCCAATGATGCGCAAGGAAAGCCCGGTAGATAAGATGAAGGCGATCGTGGTTGCTGATTGCGGAATGCAAGGCAATGAGCTGGTTAGTGTAATTGACTACCTAGCGGAAATGGAGACGCTGCTGTTTTCGCAGATGGCGAAAAATGAGCGTCTCCGAGGACGGTTGGAGGAGGCTCGCGCTTATTCGAGTAGCGGCCACTCTAATGGCCCTTTCCGAGCGCCAGCGCCGGTTAGTGGGGGGCTCCGCTGCGTGCACCAGTTGCCAAAGGCGGTCCAAAGACGGCAACGCCGTCTGCCCCGGAGACGCCGAAACCCAAGCCAGTAGAAACATGGTCACTCGTGGTCCGCAGCATGACTGCGAAGACCTCAAAAGAGGTGGTTGATCAGGTGGTGAAGGAGGTAGGGCCAACCCTGGGTGTACGGGTGCACAAGGTTCGTCCTCTTCGGGATGGTGGTGCTATTATTCGCACTCCATCCGTCGCAGAGCGGAAAGTGATCGCAGGAAACGCGAAATTCAAAGAGGTGGGGCTTGAAGTGTGTGTAGTAACAAACCGATTATACACAGCTTATGATAACGTACTCTGCTTACGGAGGCCGACTGTTGCTCAGGGCAAATGGGGTGGGTTTGTGGTGTCTATAGGAGCTGAGGTTACATTATTAAAAGAGGTAAGCAGAGTTTATCGATATCTTAAACATCAAAAATCTGAATTGGCATACGAACAAGCCTAAAAGTCGAAGATCCTAGATGTCATGGATCCTCTTCTATACCCTTCCATCCTGTAAAGCCCATTATGGTCTTTACCCTTTTCATTGTTTAATTTATGACACACACAACTATACTCAGGTGCCCGAAAGGCTTAATTTAATTCATTTTCAATAATGTCATTACGTTAAGGCTTTTTAATTGGACTCATTTTCAAGGGCGGTCAATACCCTGTAACTCTTCTTAATATTTATGGTACTAAACAACTATATATACATTACTACAATGGTAAATATGGCATGTGTTAAACCCTATACGGTTGACATTATTATATTTTCAATTATCGGCCAAGCCGTACTCACATACTTTTAGTTTTATATAGATGTACACAACTCACTGATGATCAGACCTGATGATGAATGATGTGTGTAGGATGTTTTATTTTGTTAATGAGATAATGTTTGTTGGCTGTGTGAACTTCCAAAAGAGAATTAGAATAATGTTAACAGTATTGAATAACGACTACATACCATACCATTTACTTATAAAACTATGTATATTACAAAAAATAAGAAAGCTAACGTAGCTTTCATTCATCCATTTTAATTTAAAATTAATGCAAATACCAGTACTTTTAAATTATACAAATTAATTAGCGGCAAACAGGTTATGGGCTATTAGCCGCGGAAAATCCTCATAGACGGCGACAATACTTGGGATGCTCCTATAGGGGCATCAGAAAATTTTCCTTCGATAAAATTCAGCGCTGGATTCCTGAGTTTTATACATACATAAATTACCATAAATAAATTTGCAAAAATTCTCAACGCGCCTTGGTATGGGAAACGGAAAATGAAAATTTCTTCTTCTTCTAATGTGTCTTCGATAATTAAGAACTTGCACAGAGTTGATCTCCACTTTCGATCAATCTCTGTAATTTATTTGTGTGAATGGCAATTTACTGTCAAGGGCTGCTAACTCGACTAAGTGATATGTAATATGCTATTAATCGATATTAGGCAGCTGGATGTGTTTACATATCGTGAAATGGCCAGAATTTGCAAATGCAAATTTAAAATTTAAATTGCACCCTCACACCACAGGTTTGAAGGCAGTGGCAAACTGTCGCTCAAAGCTGAAAAAGGGTGATGTTTACCAAATATCTTTTGCGTGAAAAGTGCCCAACTCCTTCCCATCTAAATCTTCAAGAAGATACAACCAGTTGCCGATCATGCTTTTGATTCTGGCTTTTACTCCTACGGGCGCCAATTTGGCGTTGAAATTATTGGCGAAGTTACTGAGCTTGAAGTTTTTTTTGACTTCTTCTTAGCCTATTTAAAAGGATCGCACTTTACTACACAAATCATACGTATTTTGATTGGTGTTATACGATTTTTCTAGGTTTTTCTTAATGTTTGCACTAATTTTGTAAATTCATCTAATCGTTCTAATCTTGCAGTACCTTCATTTAGCAATTCTAAGTTTGCTAGCAGTTTATAATCCTGCGCATTGCAAATCATTTGCTGTCCAAATTCTGCTAAATAAGGAGACATGGCGATAGATTGATGAAGATGTGAGCGCAATGCACAATTGATACGATCCAGATATTGATCCCAATCACGTTGATCTGATCGCAAATATGATATGATGATACTTCTATTGACTCGTTCGGCAGCATTAGCTTGAGGCGAATACGCTGCAGTGAATGTGCTACTCCATATTGGTTAAGGAAGGAAGAAAAGGAATTGGCTGTCGTTGTCACTGACAACAACTTCCGGCACACCAAAGCAGTTAAATATATCACTTAATATAGTGATGATTATCTGTGATGTGAATCTTTTAACCGCTTCTAAAATGTAAATTTTCAAAAGTGGTCTAAAATGATGAAAATGCCATATTTCCTCGCTTCGACCTTGGAAAGGGTCCAATAAAATCCAAATATAACCTTTGAAAAGGTCTCTCAGTAACGATCTGCTGACCCATTGGTGGCTTGAGAACGTGAGTTGGATATTTGCAGGTCCTGCAAGTATCACATTTCCCAACATAATCGCGTACATCTGTAACCATACGAGGCCAGAAGAACTTCTGTCTAATCCGATCTAAACATTTTGAAACGCCACAATGTGAAGCAGATGGTTGATTGTGTGCAGCTTCTATCACACTGGTGCGTAGTTCGAGAGGAACGACTAATTTCTAATTAGATTCATCATGGTCCGGGTGACCATTAGAAAAGTCGATACGATGATACAGGAAACCGTTTTCTATTCTATAATCCGGTGAATTTAATGCAATATATTTTGCTTTCATGGCTTGGTAGTCTGAGTACTGAAAAGCATCCGCATTTAAATTAATTTCAGGGACGACTTCAACTTCCACGGCATTTATATCTGCTTCTTCAAAAGAACGGGACAGGGAATCTGCCACTACGTTCTATAGTGAAGTTAAACCCTTGCAATTTAATAGCCCATCGCGCTAATCTACCACTCAAAACTTTTTGATTCATGAGCCACCGTAAACTCGCGTGATCGGTAACTACTTTGAACTGATGTCCTTCTATATACATTCGAAACCGTTGTATGGCTAGAACGACAGCTAAGCTTTCTAATTCGGTCACTGAATAATTTCTCTGAGCTTTATTGAGCTTCTTCGACATAAAAGATATTGGCCGTTCAACACCTTCTTCATAGCACTGAGCTAATACCGCACCTATGCCGTCAATGGACGCATCGCATTGCACGATAAAAGGTTTTTCATAATCAGCATGAACCAACAACGGTGCTGTACAAAGTTTACGTTTTATAAGCTCAAATGCTTCTTGAGCGCTTCTGATCCAAATTAGGCTTTTGCCACGCAATAAGTCAGTAAGAGGATGAACAACCGCAGAGTATTGTGGAATGAAGCGTTGATACCAACCGGTCATGCCAAGAAATCTTCTGAGTTGTCTCTGTGTTTTGGGGACCGGGAAGTCATGTACAGCTCAACCTTATTGGGATTAGCCTGTAAAGTACCTTCTCCTACTATATATCCTAGATATTCCACTCTAACCAAACCAAATTGGCTCTTTTCGATATTAGTTGTGAGACCTGCTCCTCGCAGTCGCTCCGAAACCAACACTAAATGCTCTAAATGCTCTTCGAAATTAGAAGACATTACCAGTAAATCATCGAGATATACCATAACTTGAGATTTCAACTGGTATGGAATTACTTGGTCCATTAATCGACACATGGTCTGAGGTGCGTTGCACAATCCAAATGGCATTCGTTTAAAATGATACAATGGACGATTAGTAATTGAAAATGCGGTTTTAGGTCGAGATTGGGGTTCCAATGCGATCTGCCAAATTGCATCCTTAAGATCTACCTTAGAGATACATCGCACTTGGGGGAGTCTACTTAAGATACCCTCTAGATTGGGCATTGGATAAGCATCTTTTATAGTTGCTTCATTTAATTTCAGGGAATCCAAGCAAAATCTTATTTTGTTTGGTTTGACTAATAGTACGATTGGAGGTGATCATTCGGATGCTGGAGCTTCTTCAATTACACCCAGTTCTAACATTCGGTATATCTCTGAAACTAACAGTTTTGTCTGGCAGGTGACAAAGGGTAGTTCCTTTGCTTAATAGATTTTGAATTGCCGGTATCTATTTTATGCTCTAACAAATTAGTAAGGCCAACTCCATTCCTTGTTGAAGCAGGAAATTGCTCAATAACAGTTTGCAATTATGCGCTCTGGCTGAGAGTTAGAGGCAACTGATTATTTTCAACTTCTATAGCTCCTATTTCTTCCATCACAGGAGTTTGGACGATTGTAATACCTAATTTTGTCCATGAATCGATTCCGATAATGACATCAATCTTAATTTCAGGTACAATAACGAAATCCTAGATATCATGGATCCTCTTCTATACCCTCCCATCCTGTAAAGCCCATTATGATCTTTACCCTTTTCATTGTTTTTTATGACACACACAACTATACTCAGGTGCCCGAAATGCTTAATTTAATTCATTTTCAATAATGTCACGTTAAGACTTTATAATTGGACTTATTTTCAAGGACGGTCAATACCAGTAGTTGGAATATCAAGTTTTCTCACAAATCTAATCCTCATGCAAGGAAGTGTTAATTAGGGTCACCTGTCATTAATGTCAAGTGTGAGGTAATAAAGATGCAATTTAATTAGGGTCACCTGTGGAAATGTCAAGTGTGGGATTTGTGTGACGAATCGTACGTGACCCGAGACGGGGCGTTGAAGGGATCGGGATCGGGGTCGGGGGCGTTTCGTCACACAAATCCGTTATCGATTCTTCGGAGTTGGGGTCGGGGTCGGGGTCGAGGTCGAGGTCGCTTGTCCCGACACGCCGTCGGGGTCGGGGTCGCACTCGAGCTCGCACTTGGGGTCGCACTCGGGGTACGCAGTCGAAATCGATTCGTAGATCGTGGACGAAAACGTGTTCGTCACACGTGCTGCGATACGATCTTATCATTAACGAACGTAGCGTACATTATCAATCAGGGCGCAGCACTGTACCCAAAACAATCGAACACGTGAACGTTCAGTTCGAAAACGTAGTCGGAGTCGGGGTCGAGGTCGCGTGTCCCGAGACGGGACGGTGAGGGATTGGGGTCGGGGTCGTAGTCGAAATACGATTCGTAGATCGTGCTCGAAAACTTGAGACGAAGACGTCCTACGAAAACGTGAAACGCACTTAAACGAACGTAGCGTACGAACGCCCTAACACCTACCTCGAAAACGTAGGTCGTGGGGCAACGCATCATACTATATCGAAAAGTTATGAAACGAAAGGACGGAAACTTGGCGCAACGTGTCCCGAGACGGGGTGGTGAGGAGATCGAGGACGTTACGAAACGAAAGGACGGAAACGTGACACAGCGCCACATCCAAGACGATCGAATACGTGAACGTCTAACACGAATCAACCTTACGAAACGTGATGAAATATGCTCGGAAGCCCAACGCTATCTGAAAACGATCGAAGGCGCCATGCACGTGACGCATCGCTACCTGTAAAACGATCGTAGGCGCCACGCACCTGACGCAACGCTACATCCAAGACGATCGAACGTCTAACACGAATCAACGTTACGAAATGTGATGAAATATGTTCGGAAGCCAACGCTACCTGTAAAACGATCGAAGGCGCCACGCTCACTTATCTCATTAATTCGAATGTATTCGAAATCGGAGCGGAGGAAGGATCACGTGATGAACGTTAAAAAAGGATGGGAACGTGATGGAATTCAGACGAAAGTACAACACCATTTCCAAGACACTTGAAGATAAAATAGAAAATCTGAAAGAAAAGCCGAATATTATATCCAAGACGTGACGAATGTGCGAAAAAGGTTGGTAACGCAGTGCAATGAAGGCAGCACACCATGAATACTCATCGACATTCGCCCAATATTCAATTTTCCTCGGTGTTCATCCAGAAACCTAAAGTCCTTCAAATCACTTCTAGTTTGTGACTCGAACATACACATCGGCTCCGCGATTCTCCAAAGTTAACAATATTTAAAAATTGTTAAGTGAATAATTGTGCAGTGAAAATTGTTTAAACCTTCAATATTAACAATAAAACCCTCGTCGAAAACAAATTATAATTGTGCAGTGAAAATTGTTAATAACTTTCGAAATCAAGTTTGTTTAAACAAATTGTAAAATTCAAAAATTAATATTAAACAACATTGTAAAAATCAATTTTACAATACGCAATCAAATACTTTATTTATTTATTTACAAGTTAATTATTATACAGAATAATATAATAACTAAAAAGAAAGGGAGTGCTAGCAATTAAGGCCATCGACTCGAAATACTTTAAAAACAATACTACAAATAAAATAAACTTTATTACATGCAACCAACAAAATAAAAAAAGAAACAAACAAAAACATCAACATGAATCCCGAGAACATCATCAACTTCAACAACACCACCAACACCATCAATGGAGAGTATTTCTATTCCTGCCAACATTACCTACAATGGCATTTCCACGCTCGCATCGACATACATAAATGCAACTCTATCCATCCGGTGGACGGAAGAATCAAGCAGATTGTAATTGTACAAGGGACGTATTCTCCAATACATGTTTGAGAATGAGGGAGCGGATGTAAGGATGCCTATTGAATTCCTAAATGAGGCTGGATTAGCACTGATCCCTCACTTGGAATGCGTGATGACTACCCACCTATCATCCAAATGCAATTTTGAGTTGTTTGCTGAGTACATGCTAATAAAAGAGCATGATATTCAACAAGAAATAAAATCGTTCCAGAGCACAATGTCTCTGGTTACGACTGGGATCCAACTTCCTTCGCTTCTTTGAATCGCATAAAAATGTGATAGACGCAAAAATGAGTGAGTTTCAGGAAAAGGACAGCGGATGGACCTTGACACGAATCATTAGGCTGGAGCTTAATGTTTACAAATGTGATCCGACAAAAGGATCTAATCATTTTGAGCTTCCGCTTAAATTAAAAAAATAGAAGGGCAGTTGTTAATGTACATAACAAAGATGCCTTCTGTTTTAAGAGGGCAATTATATCATTCCTCAAACCAATAAATAGATCATACCATTGAAATAGTTATGGTGTTGAGATCACATGCCCAATAATTGAGGTGAATAACGTAAAGATTGACTTCAATGGATTAACATTCCCGATGGAAATTCGAAAAATAAAAGAGTTCACTCAACGAAACCCTCACATAAGCTTAAATGTTTTCGGGTATGATGAGGAATCTGACAAAATAATTGGACCGCTTTAATGCGATGGAGTAGAAATGAGAATCCACATTAACTTATTATTCGTCGACGGACCAACGGCGGGTATTCATAGACACTATGTGTGGATTAAAAATATTTCATAGTAAGTACATTTAATAAATTTGTAAATATTACAATCACCTTACAATTTCAATTTTACACAGTCTACTTGCCAAACAACTGAATAAGCAGCGAGTTAAGCGTTGGTTCTGTAATCAATACTTACAATACTCAACAAGTGAGGAGAGGGCAGCTCAACATACATTGAGATGCAGTCGGGTGGTTACCGAGGACCAAGGAAGGATCAGAAGATTACATTTAAAAACCATTACCGTCAGTCAGAATGCATATTGGAACTAGTAACATTAGATGTAAGTGCAAACACCAATATTATTAATAAGCATGTGCCAGTAGCATTTGCATACTACATAAAGTGTGCATTTGACTCTGGCTTAGATAAGTTTGTTTCGAAGACAGGAGGTGATGTCGCTCGCACTTTCATTAAAAATTTAACGTCAGACTTGTCCGATTTGTATGAGAACCACATGAAAATAGTGGTTCCAATGCACATGAGTCATAATGAGTTAGATAATTTTAGGAAAGCAACCATTTGTCACATATGTAAGGGTATTTTAAATAATGATAGAGTGAAAGATCACTGTCATTTTACAGGTCGATATAGAGGTGCAGCCCATAATTCTTGTAACCTTAAATACAAGACGGGTGATTTTATTCCCGTATTCTTTCACAATTTCTCCAAATATGATTCTCATTTGCTTGTTAAAGAGCTTGGAGAAATTGTGGGAGAAATAAAAGTTATTCCTTTGAATAAGGAATTATATATTTCAATTTCTAAATATCTCCCTCTTCGGAAAAATACGGTCAGGTTTTTGGATACTATCACATTCATGCCTTCTAGTCTAGACACACTCGCGGGGAATTTGAGTGAGGACAATTTCAATGTGCTAAATCACGGTGCACTAACGACTTAGATTTTGAACTACTTCGTAGGAAAGGTGTTTCCCCTACGAATATTTAGATTCTGTTGAAAAACTAAATGAAACTTCTCTCCCACCAAGATCCAAGTTGCATAGTAATTTAACAGAGTCAGAATGTTCAGAAGAGGATTACGCTCATGCCATCCAAGTATGGTATCATTTTAATTGTCCTTCATTGAAGGAATACTTAGAATTGTATTTGAAAACTGATGTTTTATTGTTAACAGACGTTTTCCAAAATTTTTAGGGCAATTTGTTCTTCAATTTACAATTTTGACCCCGCCCATTATTACACTACATTGATTGGATTGTCGTGGGATGCTATGCTAAAAACCACAGAGATCGAACTCGAGTTACTCACTGACATTGATATGATAACATATTTTAAGAGTGGAATTCGGGGTGGGTTGGTGCAATGTAGTCATAGGCATACAAAAGCAAACCACAAATACTTAAAAAATTTCGATCCTACTAAAGAATCGGAATTTTTAATGTATGTGGATGCAAACAATTTGTATGGATGGGCTATGTCTGAACCACTACCTTACGGTGAGTTCAAATGGTTAGACACGAATCAGATTAAGAGTTTTAATCTAGAAAATATTCATGAAAATAGTGAGTATGGATATATTCTAGAGGTTGATCTAGATTACCCTTACTCAGTTCATGATGAACATAATGATCTACCATTCTGTCCCGATAACAAGCTACCATCAAGCAGTTGTAAAACTCCCAAGTTAATAGCCGATCTCGCTGAAAAGAAGAATTATATCATATACTATAAGACTTTAAAACAGTGTATGAGACATGGCTTGGAATTAAAAAAAATTCACTTCATCCTCCAATTTAGGCAGAAAGCCTGGCTCAAGAAATATATTGTTATAAACACTGAGCATAGGACCAGAGCCAAAAATAATTTTGAAAAAGATTTTTTCAAATTATTGAACAATGCTGTTTATGGAAAAACCATGGAAAACAGTGAAAAAAGGGTGGATGTATGAATAATAACGGAGTGGGAGTATCCAATTGAAAATAGGAAGTCAGGGCGACCCAAATTATGTGCCAGGGATTTAATATCAAAATCTAATTTTCATAGTGCATCAAAGTTCAGTGAAACTATGTATGCAATTCAAATGAAGAGGTTACACAACATTTGTGATAAACCAATTTATTTAGGATTTGCTGGAGATGTCAAAATACAAAATGTATGACTTCCATTATGACTACATGAAACCTAAGTTTGGGAAAGCACTCAAATTAAATTATATGGATACGGATTCATTTATTTACAGCATAAAAACAAATGATTTTTATGCAGATATTCGGGATGATGTGGAGTTAAAGTTTGACACGTCCGAATATCCAGATGAATTGGCCGAGTTGTATAAGTTTAAGAAATGTAATAAGAAACGATTGGGTTTCTTTAAGGATGAGTTGCATGGTAAACCAATGACTGAGTTTGTTGGTTTACGCCCAAAAATGTATGCGTACACATATGAAAATTTCGATAACTCTGGTGAAATATGCATCAAAAAAAATAAGGGGGTAAAGGCATGTTGTTTGATGGGTATTTCATTATCAAACTATTCAAATACTTTGTATACAGGAAAGCAAGAACGTTCTAGTATGCAGATGTTTAGGTCTAGAGGGCATGAAATCACTACAGTCGAAATAACAAAAACTACATTAGATAGCGAGGATAATAAGCGAATAATAGAAAAAGATAGGATTTCAACTATAGCAAGAGCACATTATTTAGTAATTCCCTTTGAAATTGAGAGTTCCATATCAATTCTAGAAGCGGAGTCAAAAGTTTGGCGCAGCCAAATGTTTGCGCTAGAGAACTCACACAGTAATCAAACTAGTGTGAACAAAATAAATAATCTTAAAAGAAAGTTGGATAATAATGAAAGTGCGATCAACATTTACGAAGGACAATTAGTATTACATTTCATGTTATTGGATAGGTTGAAAAAATAGATGTTTAGAATAATAAAACAATACTTTATTGAAAATTAAAATGTATAAATAAAAAATAAAAAGAAATGTTTAAAATTAAGTGTACGTATTAGTAAATTAAGAAAAAAATAAAAATTATAAATAACTTGAAATAAAATAAAAAGAAAGAAAAATAAAAAAATGTTAAATAACTTAAAGTAAAATAAAAGAAAAATACAAAACATAAAATTGTTTTCAATCTTATGTTATATTATTACAAAATTTCATTCTTATGAATCCAGCTGTCTTCGGTTTTGGGAAACTCAACCCAGCGCACTAGAGCTCTATTGCCTTTCTTTTTTTTTCAAAGATAAGTGTTATGAAAACTTTTTTTCAGTTCCTCTTTGTAGAAACCACCTTGAATGGGATTCCCATTGAAGTCTTATAGTAAGTATGTTGTTGGGTAACTATTTTGTACTTTGCTTATTTTAAAATTTCAGTTGTCCAATTAGGAGTATAGCCTTTTTCAAATACGTGTTTGTACTTGCTGATGCGTACATAATCACCCATTTTCAATTTGCTACCCGTAAACATTTTAATGTTGTTGTAGACAGTTTTCAAAATATATTTCTCATTATTAGTGTTTACATTAACGGGTGGCATTCGTAAAGTTCTATGATATCTATTGTTGTAAACGAAAATTAGTGTTTTGAATATATCAATCCACTTGTATGTCCCATTGAAACTTAATTCACGCCACATTAGGTCTTTTAATGACCTATTAAATCGTTCAACAATTGACGCCTTTAGACTACTAAATGTTGAATAGTGGTTGATTCCATATCGTTTCATTAATATCTTAAATTGAGTGTTAAAGAACTCTTTACCATCGTCTGTTTGAAGATTTTTGAGGAATCCTCTCCCTGATTGAAATATTTTCTCCATGGCCTCAGCAACGTCTTTTGCATTTTAGATTTTATTGCTTCCCCATCCAAATTTTGAGAATCTGTCTATCACTGTTAGCATGTAGCGATACCCATTGTTTGAGTGTGCATACCAAGTCAGCTTGCCATAATTCGTTTATTCCTTTTGTTATGACTCTACGTCTAAGAAAATGCTTACGTGAAGGAGCATGTATTTCATTAATTATTCCCCGTCTAGACATATTTATTACTTTCGAATATGAGAGCGTATAATTTTATCAAGAATATCTGATGTAATTTTCTCAGTCTTAATTATTCGCTGATCAACTGTAGACAATTTATCGGATAATAATCTTTCATTCCTTTCTTGATGACTTGAAATCATTGATGTTAGAAAATTTCTCAGATCGTTTACAACTTGGTCCACATATTTTTTATCGCCAAGTCGGCATTCTCAATTGGTAAGCGACCATTTTTAAACGTCTTCCTTGTATATTGTAACTTCCATCATTATCAATGTAGAGTCCTGGTATTTTCTCACGTCGTTTTAAATGAATAGAGATCTGCTTATCGTTTACATAACGTCCAAACTTGTCAACAGACATGATGATTATAAGTTCATTTCAATGTTATCAATCAATTATATATGAATTTAGTGTATAATTTGAGCCTCTCTCTCAATTCTTCAATTATTGACGTAATTTCATTAGTGTGATTCGTATTTCCAGCTGTTTGAGAGGCAATTAAGAGTTGTAATCGTTCAACCAACTCATTTGGATCATCCCAATATACATAATTGGGTTTATTCGTCGCGAGTGACATGAATCCAGTCCCAGAAACAATTGATTTTGAGATTTTAGGTGTAGACTCAGCAGTACGTGATTTTGTTAAGAGTGGTTTAATAATTTTTGTATATTTCTTTGCCCTTCTTCTGATCTGTCCATCGGAATTAAAATTTCTCCGGTGCACATTAGTTATCAATAAAATTTCATTATATATTTCTAGATCATTTGAATTATAATTTTGAGGTAGGCGGTGGAATATTAATGAATATAATCCACTAGTAAGACGCCAGTTTTGACCATCATCCAATTCAATTTTGTTGTGAGTCACATTAATGTGTGAATTACATTAATTGTCCACTTGCATTTTGAATGGGCCATATGTCTTATCCAAAAGATCTTCCCATGCCAGTTCACTGATATTCAAATTTTTTGAGTTGACTTCATGTTGGATTGATTGACTCGTTATCGAAGGCGTTGAATGTATAGCTGTTTCATTTGATAACACGTTCGATGAATGAGAGGGCTCTTGACTCATTAACGGCAATGATGAATGGAGTGAGTCTTGAACCGGTAATGGAAGCGAAGTGTGGGGATATTTGCTTCATAAACTTAGATGATGAATAAGGAGAACCTTCTCTCGCTAACGATTTCGAGGTATGAGGTAAGCCTTCAAACGATGTGTCTTCTATGGCTGGTTGAGAATAGAATTGATCATCATCATCATCATCATCATCATCATCATCATCATTAACACTATCCATCCCTAATCCAATGTCTTCTCAATATCATATTTAGGTTTTGAGAATTGACTCTTAGCACTGTGAAATGTGAGTTTCCTTTTCTTGTTAGGTGGTGTGTTTTCTCTCTCGGTCGATTGGAAGTAGTTTTGCATAGTTTTTCTCCAGTCTCAACATTATTAAACTCTGATGGTATCAATGTCTGAAATTGTTTGTTATTATTCACAAGTTCATGTAGTGGTTCAGTTATATGTTTAAATGTTTCCTCCAGACCAATACTGTTCTGACTTTTGAGTTGTTTAAGATCAGAAAATTTTTTTTAGAGCATTTCGGCTTTTAGTTAATTGAGTTAAAACTTTTTGATTCATTTTCTTTCAAATTTATCTCATTCAACTGTTAGTGGATTAGTGATTATTTCAGTCTTGTGGTCATTAGTGTACTGTGATCTATTTTACGAAACATAATCATATATAGCCAATAAACAGATACATTAGCATATTTTGATGAAGAGAGCTAGTTGTACACATCAGCTATCAGACTGTTAAATAGACCAGCTAGCTGTTCTTTTAAACAGACCTGGTTGTACAGATCAGGTAGCTGGTTGTATCGACCAGCTTTTTAAACAGACCTGGTTGTACAGATCGGGTATCTGGTTGTATCGAACAGCTACCTGTTCTTTAAACGACCTGGTTGTACAGATCAGGTATCCGGTTCTGATAACGGACCTGTTTCAATTTCCATATCCATTTAAAATGATGAAATTAAATTTTCAATTACATTTATACACACAATGTAAAAAGGAGAAAAGTGGCTGAAAAAAAGCTGAAAATTCCCCAATTTCCCATTCCCTAATGAAAATTTCAAATTTACATTACATTTCAATAACATTTATTTGAAATAAGTATCAGAAGTAATAAAGCTGGAAAAGAAAGCTGAAAAAGAAGCTGAAAATTCCCAAGTTTACCATTCCCCATTTAAAAAATTTTTAAATTTATTTTGTTAATAGAATTTATTCTTTTGCTTATTTTTATTCAATTACAATTTCAATTTGAATACAATATCTCCATCATCCTGTTTTGACAGAGTATAATTACCAGTATTTAATTCTTTAATGCGTACATATTCAACTTGATCATAGCGTGCCGGGAGGTAAATTAAATAGTTTTCCAATTTTAATTTTAGGGAATTAGTATTAAATTTACTAGGAACATTATACGCTCCATAGATTGTGAATTCCCTATTCCTTGGTGGAGCGTGGAAGGGAGCTTCTTCTTATCCTTTATTCCATTCAAATAATTCGCTGTTGATTGAACCTCCATGTCATTGGAGAGAATTGAATGTCCCAGCAAGAGGAGTAATAAGAGGAAGATTAACTTCGGTGAAGTCAATCTCCTCTCCCTTGCTAGCCTCCTTTGATGGGTTCATCCTGATTATTTGTGTGTGTGTGTGTGTTTTGTGTGTGTGCGTGTGTGTGTGTCTGTGTGTGTGCGTGTGTGTGTGTGTGTGTGTGTGTGTGTGTGTGTGTGTGTTTTAATTTATTACAAGGACGTTGACGCACCGCGGTACGTACAAGTGGCCCTGCGAAACCAGGACTATGCCTGTTTAAACTCCTGTCTACTTCTCGCCGGAACGACCGTTAAGTATTACTTCGGCGGAGTATGGCCTTATCGGCCATACTCCGGTCTCCGGATCTTTCTTCCCGCCGTAGCTCCTTCTTGACTGCGTTCGCCATTTCATCTGCAGCCTCCCAGTTGTCCATGTTTGCCAGCATGTGGTATACAAGATTCGATGGCGTCACCGGTTCCCCATACTTCCGTTCCACTCTTTCTCGTTCTCTTCTGAATCTCGGTTAAAAACACGTGCTCGGCGTCTTCCGGGTATCCTATCCCGCATCTGGGACAGAGTGGGTCTGCCTCATGCCCAAAACGGAAGAGGTAGTCTTTAAAACAGCCGTGTCCGCTCAAAGTTGCGTCAGGTAGTAGTTCACCTGTCCGTGTTTCCTATTTACCCATTCACTCCTCCGGGATGAGGGTACGCATTCTCAATTGGTAAGCGACCATTTTTAAACGTCTTCCTTGTATATTGTAACTTCCATCATTATCAATGTAGAGTCCTGGTATTTTCTCACGTCGTTTTAAATGAATAGAGATCTGCTTATCGTTTACATAACGTCCAAACTTGTCAACAGACATGATGATTACTTCATTTCAATGTTATCAATCAATTATATATGAATTTAGTGTATAATTTGAGCCTCTCTCAATTCTTCAATTATTGACGTAATTTCATTAGTGTGATTCGTATTTCCAGCTGTTTGAGAGGCAATTAAGAGTTGTAATCGTTCAACCACTCATTGAAAGTCAACTACACTGGCCAACATCTATTGTGTACAAAGTAAAGGGAAAACAGTCATATAACGTGCCATCCATATATGGCATTGTGTGGGCAAATTCATTTACTACAAAAAAAAATAGCCAAATGCCTCGTCATCTAATTAGTGGCGCGCATGAATGGATTAACGAGATTCCTACTGTCCCTATCTACTCAGTCTGGTTTCAACTGTTGAGCTGAACAGACGCTGACGGGTGCCTGCATTTCGTAGTGTTTTGCGATAACAGTTATTCGTTGTCTTTCGAGTAGCGGTAAATTTTCGCGTGTGCGCTTTGTGCTTCTCGTTCGCTGTGTGCGTGTGAGTAACGTGGGAAAATCGTCGCGCGTCGTTGCGAGTGTGTGTGCGTGCGTGTGCTTGTTTTAAGCGCTCTTAAAGCAGATTAATTTCGTGTGACCTACTTTCTGGTGAGTACAGTTGTGTGTTTTTAAGACTTGCATAAAAGTCTTGGATGCCAGCGTGCAAGCCGGTCGTTGGAGCTGGGAGAGTGGTGCGTCGATGGACGACCTCCCTTCGGTGGCTGACGGGAAGGTTAAGCGGAAGGGGGGATCAGCGTCAGCGAAGAAGCTGAAGAAGGCAGCTTCTTTAGATGATGCTGGGTTAGGTAAAGAGTGTCTGGGAGCCGCTAGTGGTGGTGTCAGCGCCGCTACTAACGTGCTTAGCGTGGCTGAGGAGAATCTGGGGTCGGCAGATTCGTCCCCGATGTGCTCATTGGGGAGTATGCTTGAGGAATTAAGGGCGGCTGAAAAGGTAGCAGAGGCGTTGGTTGCTCCATTGAGCAAGCCAGGGCCAATGATGCGCAAGGAAAGCCCGGTAGATAAGATGAAGGCGATCGTGGTTGCTGATTGCGGAATGCAAGGCAATGAGCTGGTTAGTGTAATTGACTACCTAGTGGAAATGGAGACGCTGCTGTTTTCGCAGATGGCGAAAAATGAGCGTCTCCGAGGACGGTTGGAGGAGGCTCGCGCTTATTCGAGTAGCGGCCACTCTAATGGCCCTTTCCGAGCGCCAGCGCCGGTTAGTGGGGGGCTCCGCTGCGTGCACCAGTTGCCAAAGGCGGTCCAAAGACGGCAACGCCGTCTGCCCCGGAGACGCCGAAACCCAAGCCAGTAGAAACATGGTCACTCGTGGTCCGCAGCATGACTGCGAAGACCTCAAAAGAGGTGGTTGATCAGGTGGTGAAGGAGGTAGGGCCAACCCTGGGTGTACGGGTGCACAAGGTTCGTCCTCTTCGGGATGGTGGTGCTATTATTCGCACTCCATCCGTCGCAGAGCGGAAAGTGATCGCAGGAAACGCGAAATTCAAAGAGGTGGGGCTTGAAGTGTGTGTTGTAACAAACCGATTATACACAGCTTATGATAACGTACTCTGCTTACGGAGGCCGACTGTTGCTCAGGGCAAATGGGGTGGGTTTGTGGTGTCTATAGGAGCTGAGGTTACATTATTAAAAGAGGTAAGCAGAGTTTATCGATATCTTAAACATCAAAAATCTGAATTGGCATACGAACAAGCCTAAAAGTCGAAGATCCTAGATGTCATGGATCCTCTTCTATACCCTTCCATCCTGTAAAGCCCATTATGGTCTTTACCCTTTTCATTGTTTAATTTATGACACACACAACTATACTCAGGTGCCCGAAAGGCTTAATTTAATTCATTTTCAATAATGTCATTACGTTAAGGCTTTTTAATTGGACTCATTTTCAAGGGCGGTCAATACCCTGTAACTCTTCTTAATATTTATGGTACTAAACAACTATATATACATTACTACAATGGTAAATATGGCATGTGTTAAACCCTATACGGTTGACATTATTATATTTTCAATTATCGGCCAAGCCGTACTCACATACTTTTAGTTTTATATAGATGTACACAACTCACTGATGATCAGACCTGATGATGAATGATGTGTGTAGGATGTTTTATTTTGTTAATGAGATAATGTTTGTTGGCTGTGTGAACTTCCAAAAAGAGAATTAGAATAATGTTAACAGTATTGAATAACGACTACATACCATACCATTTACTTATAAAACTATGTATATTACAAAAAATAAGAAAGCTAACGTAGCTTTCATTCATCCATTTTAATTTAAAATTAATGCAAATACCAGTACTTTTAAATTATACAAATTAATTAGCGGCAAACAGGTTATGGGCTATTAGCCGCGGAAAATCCTCATAGACGGCGACAATACTTGGGATGCTCCTATAGGGGCATCAGAAAAATTTTCCTTCGATAAAATTCAGCGCTGGATTCCTGAGTTTTATACATACATAAATTACCATAAATAAATTTGCAAAAATTCTCAACGCGCCTTGGTATGGGAAACGGAAAATGAAAATTTCTTCTTCTTCTAATGTGTCTTCGATAATTAAGAACTTGCACAGAGTTGATCTCCACTTTCGATCAATCTCTGTAATTTATTTGTGTGAATGGCAATTTACTGTCAAGGGCTGCTAACTCGACTAAGTGATATGTAATATGCTATTAATCGATATTAGGCAGCTGGATGTGTTTACATATCGTGAAATGGCCAGAATTTGCAAATGCAAATTTAAAATTTAAATTGCACCCTCACACCACAGGTTTGAAGGCAGTGGCAAACTGTCGCTCAAAGCTGAAAAAGGGTGATGTTTACCAAATATCTTTTGCGTGAAAAGTGCCCAACTCCTTCCCATCTAAATCTTCAAGAAGATACAACCAGTTGCCGATCATGCTTTTGATTCTGGCTTTTACTCCTACGGGCGCCAATTTGGCGTTGAAATTATTGGCGAAGTTACTGAGCTTGAAGTTTTTTTTGACTTCTTCTTAGCCTATTTAAAAGGATCGCACTTTACTACACAAATCATACGTATTTTGATTGGTGTTATACGATTTTTCTAGGTTTTTCTTAATGTTTGCACTAATTTTTGTAAATTCATCTAATCGTTCTAATCTTGCAGTACCTTCATTTAGCAATTCTAAGTTTGCTAGCAGTTTATAATCCTGCGCATTGCAAATCATTTGCTGTCCAAATTCTGCTAAATAAGGAGACATGGCGATAGATTGATGAAGATGTGAGCGCAATGCACAATTGATACGATCCAGATATTGATCCCAATCACGTTGATCTGATCGCAAATATGATATGATGATACTTCTATTGACTCGTTCGGCAGCATTAGCTTGAGGCGAATACGCTGCAGTGAATGTGTGTGCTACTCCATATTGGTTAAGGAAGGAAGAAAAGGAATTGGCTGTCGTTGTCACTGACAACAACTTCCGGCACACCAAAGCAGTTAAATATATCACTTAATATAGTGATGATTATCTGTGATGTGAATCTTTTAACCGCTTCTAAAAATGTAAATTTTCAAAAGGGGTCTAAAATGATGAAAATGCCATATTTCCTCGCTTCGACCTTGGAAAGGGTCCAATAAAATCCAAATATAACCTTTGAAAAGGTCTCTCAGTAACGATCTGCTGACCCATTGGTGGCTTGAGAACGTGAGTTGGATATTTGCAGGTCCTGCAAGTATCACATTTCCCAACATAATCGCGTACATCTGTAACCATACGAGGCCAGAAGAACTTCTGTCTAATCCGATCTAAACATTTTGAAACGCCACAATGTGAAGCAGATGGTTGATTGTGTGCAGCTTCTATCACACTGGTGCGTAGTTCGAGAGGAACGACTAATTTCCAATTAGATTCATCATGGTCCGGGTGACCATTAGAAAAGTCGATACGATGATACAGGAAACCGTTTTCTATTCTATAATCCGGTGAATTTAATGCGATATATTTTGCTTTCATGGCTTGGTAGTCTGAGTACTGAAAAGCATCCGCATTTAAATTAATTTCAGGGACGACTTCAACTTCCACGGCATTTATATCTGCTTCTTCAAAAGAACGGGACAGGGAATCTGCCACTACGTTCTATAGTGAAGTTAAACCCTTGCAATTTAATAGCCCATCGCGCTAATCTACCACTCAAAACTTTTGATTCATGAGCCACCGTAAACTCGCGTGATCGGTAACTACTTTGAACTGATGTCCTTCTATATACATTCGAAACCGTTGTATGGCTAGAACGACAGCTAAGCTTTCTAATTCGGTCACTGAATAATTTCTCTGAGCTTTATTGAGCTTCTTCGACATAAAAGATATTGGCCGTTCAACACCTTCTTCATAGCACTGAGCTAATACCGCACCTATGCCGTCAATGGACGCATCGCATTGCACGATAAAAGGTTTTTCATAATCAGCATGAACCAACAACGGTGCTGTACAAAGTTTACGTTTTATAAGCTCAAATGCTTCTTGAGCGCTTCTGATCCAAATTAGGCTTTTGCCACGCAATAAGTCAGTAAGAGGATGAACAACCGCAGAGTATTGTGGAATGAAGCGTTGATACCAACCGGTCATGCCAAGAAATCTTCTGAGTTGTCTCTGTGTTTTGGGGACCGGGAAGTCATGTACAGCTCCAACCTTATTGGGATTAGCCTGTAAAGTACCTTCTCCTACTATATATCCTAGATATTCCACTCTAACCAAACCAAATTGGCTCTTTTCGATATTAGTTGTGAGACCTGCTCCTCGCAGTCGCTCCGAAACCAACACTAAATGCTCTAAATGCTCTTCGAAATTAGAAGACATTACCAGTAAATCATCGAGATATACCATAACTTGAGATTTCAACTGGTATGGAATTACTTGGTCCATTAATCGACACATGGTCTGAGGTGCGTTGCACAATCCAAATGGCATTCGTTTAAAATGATACAATGGACGATTAGTAATTGAAAATGCGGTTTTAGGTCGAGATTGGGGTTCCAATGCGATCTGCCAAATTGCATCCTTAAGATCTACCTTAGAGATACATCGCACTTGGGGGAGTCTACTTAAGATACCCTCTAGATTGGGCATTGGATAAGCATCTTTTATAGTTGCTTCATTTAATTTCCGGGAATCCAAGCAAAATCTTATTTTGTTTGGTTTGACTAATAGTACGATTGAGGTGATCATTCGGATGCTGGAGCTTCTTCAATTACACCCAGTTCTAACATTCGGTATATCTCTGAAACTAACAGTTTTGTCTGGCAGGTGACAAAGGGTAGTTCCTTTGCTTAATAGATTTTGAATTGCCGGTATCTATTTTATGCTCTAACAAATTAGTAAGGCCAACTCCATTCCTTGTTGAAGCAGGAAATTGCTCAATAACAGTTTGCAATTATGCGCTCTGGCTGAGAGTTAGAGGCAACTGATTATTTTCAACTTCTATAGCTCCTATTTCTTCCATCACAGGAGTTTGGACGATTGTAATACCTAATTTTGTCCATGAATCGATTCCGATAATGACATCAATCTTAATTTCAGGTACAATAACGAAATCCTAGATATCATGGATCCTCTTCTATACCCTCCCATCCTGTAAAGCCCATTATGATCTTTACCCTTTTCATTGTTTAATTTATGACACACACAACTATACTCAGGTGCCCGAAATGCTTAATTTAATTCATTTTCAATAATGTCACGTTAAGACTTTATAATTGGACTTATTTTCAAGGACGGTCAATACCAGTAGTTGGAATATCAAGTTTTCTCACAAATCTAATCCTCATGCAAGGAAGTGTTAATTAGGGTCACCTGTCATTAATGTCAAGTGTGAGGTAATAAAGATGCAATTTAATTAGGGTCACCTGTGGAAATGTCAAGTGTGGGATTTGTGTGACGAATCGTACGTGACCCGAGACGGGGCGTTGAAGGATCGGGATCGGGGTCGGGGGCGTTTCGTCACACAAATCCGTTATCGATTCTTCGGAGTTGGGGTCGGGGTCGGGGTCGAGGTCGAGGTCGCTTGTCCCGACACGCCGTCGGGTCGGGGTCGCACTCGAGCTCGCACTTGGGGTCGCACTCGGGGTACGCAGTCGAAATCGATTCGTAGATCGTGGACGAAAACGTGTTCGTCACACGTGCTGCGATACGATCTTATCATTAACGAACGTAGCGTACATTATCAATCAGGGCGCAGCACTGTACCCAAAACAATCGAACACGTGAACGTTCAGTTCGAAAACGTAGTCGGAGTCGGGGTCGAGGTCGCGTGTCCCGAGACGGGACGGTGAGGGATTGGGGTCGGGGTCGTAGTCGAAATACGATTCGTAGATCGTGCTCGAAAACTTGAGACGAAGACGTCCTACGAAAACGTGAAACGCACTTAAACGAACGTAGCGTACGAACGCCCTAACACCTACCTCGAAAACGTAGGTCGTGGGGCAACGCATCATACTATATCGAAAAGTTATGAAACGAAAGGACGGAAACTTGGCGCAACGTGTCCCGAGACGGGGTGGTGAGGAGATCGAGGACGTTACGAAACGAAAGGACGGAAACGTGACACAGCGCCACATCCAAGACGATCGAATACGTGAACGTCTAACACGAATCAACCTTACGAAACGTGATGAAATATGCTCGGAAGCCCAACGCTATCTGAAAACGATCGAAGGCGCCATGCACGTGACGCATCGCTACCTGTAAAACGATCGTAGGCGCCACGCACCTGACGCAACGCTACATCCAAGACGATCGAACGTCTAACACGAATCAACGTTACGAAATGTGATGAAATATGTTCGGAAGCCAACGCTACCTGTAAAACGATCGAAGGCGCCACGCTCACTTATCTCATTAATTCGAATGTATTCGAAATCGGAGCGGAGGAAGGATCACGTGATGAACGTTAAAAAAGGATGGGAACGTGATGGAATTCAGACGAAAGTACAACACCATTTCCAAGACACTTGAAGATAAAATAGAAAATCTGAAAGAAAAGCCGAATATTATATCCAAGACGTGACGAATGTGCGAAAAGGTTGGTAACGCAGTGCAATGAAGGCAGCACACCATGAATACTCATCGACATTCGCCCAATATTCAATTTTCCTCGGTGTTCATCCAGAAACCTAAAGTCCTTCAAATCACTTCTAGTTTGTGACTCGAACATACACATCGGCTCCGCGATTCTCCAAAGTTAACAATATTTAAAAATTGTTAAGTGAATAATTGTGCAGTGAAAATTGTTTAAACCTTCAATATTAACAATAAAACCCTCGTCGAAAACAAATTATAATTGTGCAGTGAAAATTGTTAATAACTTTCGAAATCAAGTTTGTTTAAACAAATTGTAAAATTCAAAAATTAATATTAAACAACATTGTAAAAATCAATTTTACAATACGCAATCAAATACTTTATTTATTTATTTACAAGTTAATTATTATACAGAATAATATAATAACTAAAAGAAAGGGAGTGCTAGCAATTAAGGCCATCGACTCGAAATACTTTAAAAACAATACTACAAATAAAATAAACTTTATTACATGCAACCAACAAAATAAAAAAAGAAACAAACAAAAACATCAACATGAATCCCGAGAACATCATCAACTTCAACAACACCACCAACACCATCAATGGAGAGTATTTCTATTCCTGCCAACATTACCTACAATGGCATTTCCACGCTCGCATCGACATACATAAATGCAACTCTATCCATCCGGTGGACGGAAGAATCAAGCAGATTGTAATTGTACAAGGGACGTATTCTCCAATACATGTTTGAGAATGAGGGAGCGGATGTAAGGATGCCTATTGAATTCCTAAATGAGGCTGGATTAGCACTGATCCCTCACTTGGAATGCGTGATGACTACCCACCTATCATCCAAATGCAATTTTGAGTTGTTTGCTGAGTACATGCTAATAAAAGAGCATGATATTCAACAAGAAATAAAATCGTTCCAGAGCACAATGTCTCTGGTTACGACTGGATCCAACTTCCTTCGCTTCTTTGAATCGCATAAAAATGTGATAGACGCAAAAATGAGTGAGTTTCAGGAAAAGGACAGCGGATGGACCTTGACACGAATCATTAGGCTGGAGCTTAATGTTTACAAATGTGATCCGACAAAAGGATCTAATCATTTTGAGCTTCCGCTTAAATTAAAAAATAGAAGGGCAGTTGTTAATGTACATAACAAAGATGCCTTCTGTTTTAAGAGGGCAATTATATCATTCCTCAAACCAATAAATAGATCATACCATTGAAATAGTTATGGTGTTGAGATCACATGCCCAATAATTGAGGTGAATAACGT
Organism: Drosophila sulfurigaster albostrigata; assembly: GCF_023558435.1. NCBI lineage: Eukaryota > Metazoa > Arthropoda > Insecta > Diptera > Drosophilidae > Drosophila > Drosophila sulfurigaster. The sequence goes on along the minus strand of NW_026909685.1, from coordinate 21,819 downwards.
AAAGATTGACTTCAATGGATTAACATTCCCGATGGAAATTCGAAAAATAAAAGAGTTCACTCAACGAAACCCTCACATAAGCTTAAATGTTTTCGGGTATGATGAGGAATCTGACAAAATAATTGACCGCTTTTAATGCGATGGAGTAGAAATGAGAATCCACATTAACTTATTATTCGTCGACGGACCAACGGCGGGTATTCATAGACACTATGTGTGGATTAAAAATATTTCATAGTAAGTACATTTAATAAATTTGTAAATATTACAATCACCTTACAATTTCAATTTTTACACACAGTCTACTTGCCAAACAACTGAATAAGCAGCGAGTTAAGCGTTGGTTCTGTAATCAATACTTACAATACTCAACAAGTGAGGAGAGGGCAGCTCAACATACATTGAGATGCAGTCGGGTGGTTACCGAGGGACCAAGGAAGGATCAGAAGATTACATTTAAAACCATTACCGTCAGTCAGAATGCATATTGGAACTAGTAACATTAGATGTAAGTGCAAACACCAATATTATTAATAAGCATGTGCCAGTAGCATTTGCATACTACATAAAGTGTGCATTTGACTCTGGCTTAGATAAGTTTGTTTCGAAGACAGGAGGTGATGTCGCTCGCACTTTCATTAAAAATTTAACGTCAGACTTGTCCGATTTGTATGAGAACCACATGAAAATAGTGGTTCCAATGCACATGAGTCATAATGAGTTAGATAATTTTAGGAAAGCAACCATTTGTCACATATGTAAGGGTATTTTAAATAATGATAGAGTGAAAGATCACTGTCATTTTACAGGTCGATATAGAGGTGCAGCCCATAATTCTTGTAACCTTAAATACAAGACGGGTGATTTTATTCCCGTATTCTTTCACAATTTCTCCAAATATGATTCTCATTTGCTTGTTAAAGAGCTTGGAGAAATTGTGGGAGAAATAAAAGTTATTCCTTTGAATAAGGAATTATATATTTCAATTTCTAAATATCTCCCTCTTCGGAAAAATACGGTCAGGTTTTTGGATACTATCACATTCATGCCTTCTAGTCTAGACACACTCGCGGGGAATTTGAGTGAGGACAATTTCAATGTGCTAAAATCACAGTACACTAACGACTTAGATTTTGAACTACTTCGTAGGAAAGGTGTTTCCCCTACGAATATTTAGATTCTGTTGAAAAACTAAATGAAACTTCTCTCCCACCAAGATCCAAGTTGCATAGTAATTTAACAGAGTCAGAATGTTCAGAAGAGGATTACGCTCATGCCATCCAAGTATGGTATCATTTTAATTGTCCTTCATTGAAGGAATACTTAGAATTGTATTTGAAAACTGATGTTTTATTGTTAACAGACGTTTTCCAAAAATTTTAGGGCAATTTGTTCTTCAATTTACAATTTTGACCCCGCCCATTATTACACTACATTGATTGGATTGTCGTGGGATGCTATGCTAAAAACCACAGAGATCGAACTCGAGTTACTCACTGACATTGATATGATAACATATTTTAAGAGTGGAATTCGGGGTGGGTTGGTGCAATGTAGTCATAGGCATACAAAAGCAAACCACAAATACTTAAAAATTTCGATCCTACTAAAGAATCGGAATTTTTAATGTATGTGGATGCAAACAATTTGTATGGATGGGCTATGTCTGAACCACTACCTTACGGTGAGTTCAAATGGTTAGACACGAATCAGATTAAGAGTTTTAATCTAGAAAATATTCATGAAAATAGTGAGTATGGATATATTCTAGAGGTTGATCTAGATTACCCTTACTCAGTTCATGATGAACATAATGATCTACCATTCTGTCCCGATAACAAGCTACCATCAAGCAGTTGTAAAACTCCCAAGTTAATAGCCGATCTCGCTGAAAAGAAGAATTATATCATATACTATAAGACTTTAAAACAGTGTATGAGACATGGCTTGGAATTAAAAAAAATTCACTTCATCCTCCAATTTAGGCAGAAAGCCTGGCTCAAGAAATATATTGTTATAAACACTGAGCATAGGACCAGAGCCAAAAATAATTTTGAAAAGATTTTTCAAATTATTGAACAATGCTGTTTATGGAAAACCATGGAAAACAGTGAAAAAGGGTGGATGTATGAATAATAACGGAGTGGGAGTATCCAATTGAAAATAGGAAGTCAGGGCGACCCAAATTATGTGCCAGGGATTTAATATCAAAATCTAATTTTCATAGTGCATCAAAGTTCAGTGAAACTATGTATGCAATTCAAATGAAGAGGTTACACAACATTTGTGATAAACCAATTTATTTAGGATTTGCTGGAGATGTCAAAATACAAAATGTATGACTTCCATTATGACTACATGAAACCTAAGTTTGGGAAAGCACTCAAATTAAATTATATGGATACGGATTCATTTATTTACAGCATAAAAACAAATGATTTTTATGCAGATATTCGGGATGATGTGGAGTTAAAGTTTGACACGTCCGAATATCCAGATGAATTGGCCGAGTTGTATAAGTTTAAGAAATGTAATAAGAAACGATTGGGTTTCTTTAAGGATGAGTTGCATGGTAAACCAATGACTGAGTTTGTTGGTTTACGCCCAAAAATGTATGCGTACACATATGAAAATTTCGATAACTCTGGTGAAATATGCATCAAAAAAATATAGGGGGTAAAGGCATGTTGTTTGATGGGTATTTCATTATCAAACTATTCAAATACTTTGTATACAGGAAAGCAAGAACGTTCTAGTATGCAGATGTTTAGGTCTAGAGGGCATGAAATCACTACAGTCGAAATAACAAAAACTACATTAGATAGCGAGGATAATAAGCGAATAATAGAAAAAGATAGGATTTCAACTATAGCAAGAGCACATTATTTAGTAATTCCCTTTGAAATTGAGAGTTCCATATCAATTCTAGAAGCGGAGTCAAAAGTTTGGCGCAGCCAAATGTTTGCGCTAGAGAACTCACACAGTAATCAAACTAGTGTGAACAAAATAAATAATCTTAAAAGAAAGTTGGATAATAATGAAAGTGCGATCAACATTTACGAAGGACAATTAGTATTACATTTCATGTTATTGGATAGGTTGAAAAAAAGAAAACTAGATGTTTAGAATAATAAAACAATACTTTATTGAAAATTAAAATGTATAAATAAAAAAATAAAAAAAAGAAATGTTTAAAATTAAGTGTACGTATTAGTAAATTAAGAAAAAAAAAAAAATTATAAATAACTTGAAATAAAATAAAAAGAAAGAAAAAATAAAAAAAATGTTAAATAACTTAAAGTAAAATAAAAAGAAAAAATACAAAACATAAAATTGTTTTCAATCTTATGTTATATTATTACAAAATTTCATTCTTATGAATCCAGCTGTCTTCGGTTTTGGGGAAACTCAACCAGCGCACGAGAGCTCTATTGCCTTTCTTTTTCAACCAGATAAGTGTTATGAAAACTTTTTTTTTTCAGTTCCTCTTTGTAGAAACCACCTTGAATGGGATTCCCATTGAAGTCTTATAGTAAGTATGTTGTTGGGTAACTATTTTGTACTTTGCTTATTTTAAAAATTTCAGTTGTCCAATTAGGAGTATAGCCTTTTTCAAATACGTGTTTGTACTTGCTGATGCGTACATAATCACCCATTTTCAATTTGCTACCCGTAAACATTTTAATGTTGTTGTAGACAGTTTTCAAAATATATTTCTCATTATTAGTGTTTACATTAACGGGTGGCATTCGTAAAGTTCTATGATATCTATTGTTGTAAACGAAAATTAGTGTTTTGAATATATCAATCCACTTGTATGTCCCATTGAAACTGAATTCATGCCACATTAGGTCTTTTAATGACCTATTAAATCGTTCAACAATTGACGCTTTTAGACTACTAAATGTTGAATAGTGGTTGATTCCATATCGTTTCATTAATATCTTAAATTGAGTGTTAAAGAACTCTTTACCATCGTCTGTTTGAAGATTTTTGAGGAATCCTCTCCCTGATTGAAATATTTTCTCCATGGCCTCAGCAACGTCTTTTGCATTTTTAGATTTTATTGCTTCCCCCCATCCAAATTTTGAGAATCTGTCTATCACTGTTAGCATGTAGCGATACCCATTGTTTGAGTGTGCATACCAAGTCAGCTTGCCATAATTCGTTTATTCCTTTTGTTATGACTCTACGTCTAAGAAAATGTTTACGTGAAGGAGCATGTATTTCATTAATTATTCCCCGTCTAGACATATTTATTACTTTCGAATATGAGAGCGTATAATTTTATCAAGAATATCTGATGTAATTTTCTCAGTCTTAATTATTCGCTGATCAACTGTAGACAATTTATCGGATAATAATCTTTCATTCCTTTCTTGATGACTTGAAATCATTGATGTTAGAAAATTTCTCAGATCGTTTACAACTTGGTCCACATATTCTTTTATCGCCAAGTCGGCATTCTCAATTGGTAAGCGACCATTTTTTAAACGTCTTCCTTGTATATTGTAACTTCCATCATTATCAATGTAGAGTCCTGGTATTTTCTCACGTCGTTTTAAATGAATAGAGATCTGCTTATCGTTTACATAACGTCCAAACTTGTCAACAGACATGATGATTATAAGTTCATTTCAATGTTATCAATCAATTATATATGAATTTAGTGTATAATTTGAGCCTCTCTCAATTCTTCAATTATTGACGTAATTTCATTAGTGTGATTCGTATTTCCAGCTGTTTGAGAGGCAATTAAGAGTTGTAATCGTTCAACCAACTCATTTGGATCATCCCAATATACATAATTGGGTTTATTCGTCGCGAGTGACATGAATCCAGTCCCAGAAACAATTGATTTTGAGATTTTAGGTGTAGACTCAGCAGTACGTGATTTTGTTAAGAGTGGTTTAATAATTTTTGTATATTTCTTTGCCCTTCTTCCTCTGATCTGTCCATCGGAATTAAAATTTCTCCGGTGCACATTAGTTATCAATAAAATTTCATTATATATTTCTAGATCATTTGAATTATAATTTTGAGGTAGGCGGTGGAATATTAATGAATATAATCCACTAGTAAGACGCCAGTTTTGACCATCATCCAATTCAATTTTGTTGTGAGTCACATTAATGTGTGAATTGCCCCACATTAATTGTCCACTTGCATTTTTGAATGGGCCATATGTCTTATCCAAAAGATCTTCCCATGCCAGTTCACTGATATTCAAATTTTTTGAGTTGACTTCATGTTGGATTGATTGACTCGTTATCGAAGGCGTTGAATGTATAGCTGTTTCATTTGATAACACGTTCGATGAATGAGAGGGCTCTTGACTCATTAACGGCAATGATGAATGGAGTGAGTCTTGAACCGGTAATGGAAGCGAAGTGTGGGGGGATATTTGCTTCATAAACTTAGATGATGAATAAGGAGAACCTTCTCTCGCTAACGATTTCGAGGTATGAGGTAAGCCTTCAAACGATGTGTCTTCTATGGCTGGTTGAGAATAGAATTGATCATCATCATCATCATCATCATCATCATCATCATCCTGACCATTAACACTATCCATCCCCTAATCCAATGTCTTCTCAATATCATATTTAGGTTTTGAGAATTGACTCTTAGCACTGTGAAATGTGAGTTTCCTTTTCTTGTTAGGTGGTGTGTTTCTCTCTCGGTCGATTGGAAAGTAGTTTTGCATAGTTTTTTCTCCAGTCTCAACATTATTAAACTCTGATGGTATCAATGTCTGAAATTGTTTGTTATTATTCACAAGTTCATGTAGTGGTTCAGTTATATGTTTAAATGTTTCCTCCAGACCAATACTGTTCTGACTTTTGAGTTGTTTAAGATCAGAAAATTTTTTTTAGAGCATTTCGGCTTTTAGTTAATTGAGTTAAAACTTTTGATTCATTTTCTTTCAAATTTATCTCATTCAACTGTTAGTGGATTAGTGATTATTTCAGTCTTGTGGTCATTAGTGTACTGTGATCTATTTTACGAAACATAATCATATATAGCCAATAAACAGATACATTAGCATATTTTGATGAAGAGAGCTAGTTGTACACATCAGCTATCAGACTGTTAAATAGACCAGCTAGCTGTTCTTTTAAACAGACCTGGTTGTACAGATCAGGTAGCTGGTTGTATCGACCAGCTAACTGTTTTTTTAAACAGACCTGGTTGTACAGATCGGGTATCTGGTTGTATCGAACAGCTACCTGTTCTTTTAAACAGACCTGGTTGTACAGATCAGGTATCCGGTTCTGATAACGGACCTGTTTCAATTTCCCATATCCCCATTTAAAATGATGAAATTAAATTTTCAATTACATTTATACACACAATGTAAAAAGGAGAAAAGTGGCTGAAAAAGAAAGCTGAAAATTCCCCAATTTCCCATTCCCTAATGAAAATTTCAAATTTACATTACATTTCAATAACATTTATTTGAAATAAGTATCAGAAGTAATAAAGCTGGAAAAGAAAGCTGAAAAAGAAAGCTGAAAATTCCCCAAGTTTACCATTCCCCATTTAAAAAATTTTTAAATTTATTTTGTTAATAGAATTTATTCTTTTGCTTATTTTTATTCAATTACAATTTCAATTTGAATACAATATCTCCATCATCCTGTTTTGACAGAGTATAATTACCAGTATTTAATTCTTTAATGCGTACATATTCAACTTGATCATAGCGTGCCGGGAGGTAAATTAAATAGTTTTCCAATTTTAATTTTAGGGAATTAGTATTAAATTTACTAGGAACATTATACGCTCCATAGATTGTGAATTCCCTATTCCTTGGTGGAGCGTGGAAAGGGAGCTTCTTCTTATCCTTTATTCCATTCAAATAATTCGCTGTTGATTGAACCTCCATGTCATTGGAGAGGAATTGAATGTCCCAGCAAGAGGAGTAATAAGAGGAAGATTAACTTCGGTGAAGTCAATCTCCTCTCCCTTGCTAGCCTCCTTTGATGGGTTCATCCTGATTATTTGTGTGTGTGTGTGTGTTTGTGTGTGTGCGCGTGTGTGTGTGTCTGTGTGTGTGCGTGTGTGTGTGTGTGTGTGTGTGTGTGTGTGTGTGTGTGTTTTTTAATTTATTACAAGGACGTTGACGCACCGCGGTACGTACAAGTGGCCCCTGCGAAACCAGGACTATGCCTGTTTAAACTCCTGTCTACTTCTCCGCCGGAACGACCGTTAAGTATTACTTCGGCGGAGAGTATGGCCTTATCGGCCATACTCCGGTCTCCGGGATCTTTCTTCCCGCCGTAGCTCCTTCTTGACTGCGTTCGCCATTTCATCTGCAGCCTCCCAGTTGTCCATGTTTGCCAGCATGTGGTATACAAGATTCGATGGCGTCACCGGTTCCCCATACTTCCGTTCCACTCTTTCTCGTTCTCTTCTGAATCTCGGACAGTTAAAAAACACGTGCTCGGCGTCTTCCGGGTATCCTATCCCGCATCTGGGACAGAGTGGGTCTGCCTCATGCCCAAAACGGAAGAGGTAGTCTTTAAAACAGCCGTGTCCGCTCAAAAGTTGCGTCAGGTAGTAGTTCACCTGTCCGTGTTTCCTATTTACCCATTCACTCACTCCCGGGATGAGGGTACGCATTCTCAATTGGTAAGCGACCATTTTTTAAACGTCTTCCTTGTATATTGTAACTTCCATCATTATCAATGTAGAGTCCTGGTATTTTCTCACGTCGTTTTAAATGAATAGAGATCTGCTTATCGTTTACATAACGTCCAAACTTGTCAACAGACATGATGATTATAAGTTCATTTCAATGTTATCAATCAATTATATATGAATTTAGTGTATAATTTGAGCCTCTCTCAATTCTTCAATTATTGACGTAATTTCATTAGTGTGATTCGTATTTCCAGCTGTTTGAGAGGCAATTAAGAGTTGTAATCGTTCAACCAACTCATTTGGATCATCCCAATATACATAATTGGGTTTATTCGTCGCGAGTGACATGAATCCAGTCCCAGAAACAATTGATTTTGAGATTTTAGGTGTAGACTCAGCAGTACGTGATTTTGTTAAGAGTGGTTTAATAATTTTTGTATATTTCTTTGCCCTTCTTCCTCTGATCTGTCCATCGGAATTAAAATTTCTCCGGTGCACATTAGTTATCAATAAAATTTCATTATATATTTCTAGATCATTTGAATTATAATTTTGAGGTAGGCGGTGGAATATTAATGAATATAATCCACTAGTAAGACGCCAGTTTTGACCATCATCCAATTCAATTTTGTTGTGAGTCACATTAATGTGTGAAGTCACGTTAAGACTTTATAATTGGACTTATTTTCAAGGACGGTCAATACCAGTAGTTGGAATATCAAGTTTTCCACAAATCTAATCCTCATGCAAGGAAGTGTTAATTAGGGTCACCTGTCATTAATGTCAAGTGTGAGGTAAAAAGATGCAATTTAATTAGGTCACCTGTGGAAATGTCAAGTGTGGGATTTGTGGAAATCGTACGTGACCCGAGACGGGCGTTGAAGGATCGGGATCGGGGTCGGGGCGTTTCGTCACACAAATCCGTTATCGATTCTTCGGAGTTGGGGTCGGGGTCGGGGTCGAGGTCGGGCGGTCCCGACACGCCGCCGGGGTGACTCGAGCTCGCACTTGGGGTCGCACTCGGGGTACGCAGTCGAAATCGATTCGTAGATCGTGGACGAAAACGTGTTCGTCACACGTGCTGCGATACGATCTTATCATTAACGAACGTAGCGTACATTATCAATCAGGGCCAGCACTGTACCCAAAACAATCGAACACGTGAACGTTCAGTTCGAAAACGTAGTCGGAGTCGGGGTCGAGGTCGCGTGTCCCGAGACGGGACGGTGAGGGTTGGGGGGGGTCGTAGTCAAATACGATTCGTAGATCGTGCTCGAAAACTTGAGACGAAGACGTCCTACGAAAACGTGAAACGCACTTAAACGAACGTAGCGTACGAACGCCCTAACACCTACCTCGAAAACGTAGGTCGGGGGCAACGCATCATACTATATCGAAAAGTTATGAAACGAAAGGACGGAAACTTGGCGCAACGTGTCCCGAGACGGGGTGGTGAGGAGATCGAGGACGTTACGAAACGAAAGGACGGAAACGTGACACAGCGCCACATCCAAGACGATCGAATACGTGAACGTCTAACACGAATCAACCTTACGAAACGTGATGAAATATGCTCGGAAGCCCAACGCTATCTGAAAACGATCGAAGGCGCCATGCACGTGACGCATCGCTACCTGTAAAACGATCGGGCGCCACGCACCTGACGCAACGCTACATCCAAGACGATCGAACGTCTAACACGAATCAACGTTACGAAATGTGATGAAATATGTTCGGAAGCCCGCTACCTGTAAAACGATCGAAGGCGCCACGCTCCTTATCTCATTAATTCGAATGTATTCGAAATCGGGCGGAGGAAATCCGTGATGAACGTTAAAAAGGATGGGAACGTGATGGAATTCAGACGAAAGTACAACACCATTTCCAAGACACTTGAAGATAAAATAGAAAATCTGAAAGAAAACCGAATATTATATCCAAGACGTGACAATGGGAAAAAAGGTTGGTAACGCAGTGCAATGAAGGCAGCACACCATGAATACTCATCGACATTCGCCCAATATTCAATTTTCCTCGGTGTTCATCCAGAAACCTAAAGTCCTTCAAATCACTTCTAGTTTGTGACTCGAACATACACATCCTCCGGATTCTCCAAAGTTAACAATATTTAAAAATTGTTAAGTGAATAATTGTGCAGTGAAAATTGTTTAAACCTTCAATATTAACAATAAAACCCTCGTCGAAAACAAATTATAATTGTGCAGTGAAAATTGTTAATAACTTTCGAAATCAAGTTTGTTTAAACAAATTGTAAAATTAAAAATTAATATTAAACAACATTTAAAAATCAATTTTACAATACGCAATCAAATACTTTATTTATTTATTTACAAGTTAATTATTATACAGAATAATATAATAACTAAAAAGAAAGGGAGTGCTAGCAATTAAGGCCATCGACTCAAATACTTTAAAACAATACTACAAATAAAATAAACTTTATTACATGCAACCAACAAAATAAAAAGAAAAAACAAAAACATCAAATGAATCCCGAGAACATCATCAACTTCAACAACACCACCAACACCATCAATGGAGAGTATTTCTATTCCTGCCAACATTACCTACAATGGCATTTCCACGCTCGCATCGACATACATAAATGCAACTCTATCCATCCGGTGGACGGAAGAATCAAGCAGATTGTAATTGTACAAGGGACGTATTCTCCAATACATGTTTGAGAATGAGGGAGCGGATGTAAGGATGCCTATTGAATTCCTAAATGAGGCTGGAACACTGATCCCTCACTTGGAATGCGTGATGACTACCCACCTATCATCCAAATGCAATTTTGAGTTGTTTGCTGAGTACATGCTAATAAAAAGAGCATGATATTCAACAAGAAATAAAATCGTTCCAGAGCACAATGTCTCTGGTTACGACTGATCCAACTTCCTTCGCTTCTTTGAATCGCATAAAAATGTGATAGACGCAAAAATGAGTGAGTTTCAGGAAAAGGACAGCGGATGGACCTTGACACGAATCATTAGGCTGGAGCTTAATGTTTACAAATGTGATCCGACAAAAGGATCTAATCATTTTGAGCTTCCGCTTAAATTAAAAATAGAAGGGCAGTTGTTAATGTACATAACAAAGATGCCTTCTGTTTTAAGAGGGCAAATATCATTCCTCAAAAATAAATAGATCATACCATTGAAATAGTTATGGTGTTGAGATCACATGCCCAATAATTGAGGTGAATAACGTAAAGATTGACTTCAATGGATTAACATTCCCGATGGAAATTGAAAATAAAAGTTCACTCAAGAAACCCTCAATAAGCTTAAATGTTTTCGGGTATGATGAGGAATCTGACAAAAAATTGGACCGCTTTAATGCGATGGAGTAGAAATGAGAATCCACATTAACTTATTATTCGTCGAGGACCAACGGCGGGTATTCATAGACACTATGTGTGGATTAAAAATATTTCATAGTAAGTACATTTAATAAATTTGTAAATATTACAATCACCTTACAATTTCAATTTTTACACAGTCTACTTGCCAAACAACTGAATAAGCAGCGAGTTAAGCGTTGGTTCTGTAATCAATACTTACAATACTCAACAAGTGAGGAGAGGGCAGCTCAACATACATTGAGATGCAGTCGGGTGGTTACCGAGGGACCAAGGAAGGATCAGAAGATTACATTTAAAAACCATTACCGTCAGTCAGAATGCATATTGGAACTAGTAACATTAGATGTAAGTGCAAACACCAATATTATTAATAAGCATGTGCCAGTAGCATTTGCATACAATAAAGTGTGCATTTGACTTGGCTTAGATAAGTTTGTTTCGAAGACAGGAGGTGATGTCGCTCGCACTTTCATTAAAAATTTAACGTCAGACTTGTCCGATTTGTATGAGAACCACATGAAAATAGTGGTTCCAATGCACATGAGTCATAATGAGTTAGATAATTTTAGGAAAGCAACCATTTGTCACATATTAAGGGTATTTTAAATAATGATAGAGTGAAAGATCACTGTCATTTTAAGGTCGATATAGAGGTGCAGCCCATAATTTTGTAACCTTAAATACAAGACGGGTGATTTTATTCCCGTATTCTTTCACAATTTCTCCAAATATGATTCTCATTTGCTTGTTAAAGAGCTTGGAGAAATTGTGGGAGAAATAAAAGTTATTCCTTTGAATAAGGAATTATATATTTCAATTTCTAAATATCTTCTTGGAAAAATACGGTCAGGTTTTTGGATACTATCACATTCATGCCTTCTAGAACACACCGGGAATTTGAGTGAGGACAATTTCAATGTGCTAAAATCACAGTACACTAACGACTTAGATTTTGAACTACTTCGTAGGAAAGGTGCCCCGAATATTTTTCTGTTGAAAAAAATGAAACTTCTCTCCCACCAAGATCCAAGTTGCATAGTAATTTAACAGAGTCAGAATGTTCAGAAGAGGATTACGCTCATGCCATCCAAGTATGGTATCATTTTAATTGTCCTTCATTGAAGGAATACTTAGAATTGTATTTGAAAACTGATGTTTTATTGTTAACAGACGTTTTCCAAAAATTTTAGGGCAATTTGTTCTTCAATTTACAATTTTGACCCCGCCCATTATTACACTACATTGATTGGATTGTCGGGGATGCTATGCTAAAACCACAGAGATCGAACTCGAGTTACTCACTGACATTGATATGATAACATATTTTAAGAGTGGAATTCGGGGTGGGTTGGTGCAATGTAGTCATAGGATACAAAAGCAAACCAAAATACTTAAAAATTTCGATCCTACTAAAAATCGGAATTTTTAATGTATGTGGATGCAAACAATTTGTATGGATGGGCTATGTTGAACCACTACCTTACGGTGAGTTCAAATGGTTAGACACGAATCAGATTAAGAGTTTTAATCTAGAAAATATTCATGAAAATAGTAGTATGGATATATTCTAGAGGTTGATCTAGATTACCCTTACTCAGTTTGATGAACATAATGATCTAATTCTGTCCCGATAACAAGCTACCATCAAGCAGTTGTAAAACTCCCAAGTTAATAGCCGATCTCGCTGAAAAGAAGAATTATATCATATACTATAAGACTTTAAAACAGTGTATGAGACATGGCTTGAATTAAAAATTCACTTCATCCTCCAATTTAGGCAGAAAGCCTGGCTCAAGAAATATATTGTTATAAACACTGAGCATAGGACCAGAGCCAAAAATAATTTTGAAAAGATTTTTCAAATTATTGAACAATGCTGTTTATGGAAAACCATGGAAAACAGTGAAAAAGGGTGGATGTATGAATAATAACGGAGTGGGAGTATCCAATTGAAAATAGGAAGTCAGGGCGACCCAAATTATGTGCCAGGGATTTAATATCAAAATCTAATTTTCATAGTGCATCAAAGTTCAGTGAAACTATGTATGCAATTCAAATGAAGAGGTTACACAACATTTGTGATAAACCAATTTATTTAGGATTTGCTGGAGATGTCAAAATACAAAATGTATGACTTCCATTATGACTACATGAAACCTAAGTTTGGGAAAGCACTCAAATTAAATTATATGGATACGGATTCATTTATTTACAGCATAAAACAAATGATTTTTATGCAGATATTCGGATGATGTGGAGTTAAAGTTTGACACGTCCGAATATCCAGATGAATTGGCCGAGTTGTATAAGTTTAAAAATGTAATAAGAAACGATTGGGTTTCTTTAAGGATGAGTTGCATGGTAAACCAATGACTGAGTTTGTTGGTTTACGCCCAAAAATGTATGCGTACACATATGAAAATTTCGATAACTCTGGGAAATATGCATCAAAAAAAAAGGGGTAAAGGCATGTTGTTTGATGGGTATTTCATTATCAAACTATTCAAATACTTTGTATACAGGAAAGCAAAACGTTCTAGTATGCAGATGTTTAGGTCTAGAGGGCATGAAATCACTACAGTCGAAATAACAAAAACTACATTAGATAGCGAGGATAATAAGCGAATAATAGAAAAGATAGGATTTCAACTATAGCAAGAGCACATTATTTAGTAATTCCCTTTGAAATTGAGAGTTCCATATCAATTCTAGAAGCGGAGTCAAAAGTTTGGCGCAGCCAAATGTTTGCGCTAGAGAACTCACACAGTAATCAAACTAGTGTGAACAAAATAAATAATCTTAAAAGAAAGTTGGATAATAATGAAAGTGCGATCAACATTTACGAAGGACAATTAGTATTACATTTCATGTTTTGGATAGGTTGAAAAAAAAAACTAGATGTTTAGAATAATAAAACAATACTTTATTGAAAATTAAAATGTATAAATAAAAAAAAAAAAAAAATGTTTAAAAATTAAGTGTACGTTTAGTAAATTAAGAAAAAAATAAAAAATTATAAATAACTTGAAATAAAATAAAAAAAAAAGAAAAAAAAAAAAATGTTAAATAACTTAAAGTAAAATAAAAAAAAAATACAAAACATAAAATTGTTTTCAATCTTATGTTATATTATTACAAAATTTCATTCTTATGAATCCAGCTGTCTTCGGTTTTGGGGAAACTCAACCAGCGCACGAGAGCTCTATTTTTCTTTTTCAACCAGATAAGTGTTATGAAAACTTTTTTTCAGTTCCTCTTTGTAGAAACCACCTTGAATGGGATTCCCATTGAAGTCTTATAGTAAGTATGTTGTTGGGTAACTATTTTGTACTTTGCTTATTTTAAAAATTTCAGTTGTCCAATTAGAGTATAGCCTTTTTCAAATACGTGTTTGTACTTGCTGATGCGTACATAATCACCCATTTTCAATTTGCTACCCGTAAACATTTTAATGTTGTTGTAGACAGTTTTCAAAATATATTTTCATTATTAGTGTTTACATTAACGGGTGGCATTCGTAAATTCTATGATATCTATTGTTGTAAACGAAAATTAGTGTTTTGAATATATCAATCCACTTGTATGTCCCATTGAAACTGAATTCATGCCACATTAGGTCTTTTAATGACCTATTAAATCGTTCAACAATTGACGCTTTTAGACTACTAAATGTTGAATAGTGGTTGATTCCATATCGTTTCATTAATATCTTAAATTGAGTGTTAAAGAACTCTTTACCATCGTCTGTTTGAAGATTTTTGAGGAATCCTCTCCCTGATTGAAATATTTTCTCCATGGCCTCAGCAACGTCTTTTGCATTTTTAGATTTTATTGCTTCCCCATCCAAATTTTGAGAATCTGTCTATCACTGTTAGCATGTAGGATACCCATTGTTTGAGTGTGCATACCAAGTCAGCTTGCCATAATTCGTTTATTCCTTTTGTTATGACTCTACGTCTAAGAAAATGTTTACGTGAAGGAGCATGTATTTCATTAATTATTCCCCGTCTAGACATATTTTTACTTTCGAATATGAGAGCGTATAATTTTATCAAGAATATCTGATGTAATTTTCTCAGTCTTAATTATTCGCTGATCAACTGTAGACAATTTATCGGATAATAATCTTTCATTCCTTTCTTGATGACTTGAAATCATTGATGTTAGAAAATTTCTCAGATCGTTTACAACTTGGTCCACATATTCTTTTATCGCCAAGTCGGCATTCTCAATTGGTAAGCGACCATTTTTTAAACGTCTTCCTTGTATATTGTAACTTCCATCATTATCAATGTAGAGTCCTGGTATTTTCTCACGTCGTTTTAAATGAATAGAGATCTGCTTATCGTTTACATAACGTCCAAACTTGTCAACAGACATGATGATTATAAGTTCATTTCAATGTTATCAATCAATTATATATGAATTTAGTGTATAATTTGAGCCTCTCTAATTCTTCAATTATTGACGTAATTTCATTAGTGTGATTCGTATTTCCAGCTGTTTGAGAGGCAATTAAGAGTTGTAATCGTTCAACCAACTCATTTGGATCATCCCAATATACATAATTGGGTTTATTCGTCGCGAGTGACATGAATCCAGTCCCAGAAACAATTGATTTTGAGATTTTAGGTGTAGACTCAGCAGTACGTGATTTTGTTAAGAGTGGTTTAATAATTTTGTATATTTCTTTGCCCTTCTTCCTCTGATCTGTCCATCGGAATTAAAATTTCTCCGGTGCACATTAGTTATCAATAAAATTTCATTATATATTTCTAGATCATTTGAATTATAATTTTGAGGTAGGCGGTGGAATATTAATGAATATAATCCACTAGTAAGACGCCAGTTTTGACCATCATCCAATTCAATTTTGTTGTGAGTCACATTAATGTGTGAATTGCCCCATTAATTGTCCACTTGCATTTTTGAATGGGCCATATGTCTTATCCAAAAGATCTTCCCATGCCAGTTCACTGATATTCAAATTTTTTGAGTTGACTTCATGTTGGATTGATTGACTCGTTATCGAAGGCGTTGAATGTATAGCTGTTTCATTTGATAACACGTTCGGAATGGGGGCTCATTAACGGCAATGATGAATGGGTGAGTCTTGAACCGGTAATGGAAGCGAAGTGTGGGGGGATATTTGCTTCATAAACTTAGATGATGAATAAGGAGAACCTTCTCTCGCTAACGATTTCGAGGTATGAGGTAAGCCTTCAAACGATGTGTCTTCTATGGCTGGTTGAGAATAGAATTGATCATCATCATCATCATCATCATCATCATCATCATCCTGACCATTAACACTATCCATCCCCTAATCCAATGTCTTCTCAATATCATATTTAGGTTTTGAGAATTGACTCTTGCACTGTGAAATGTGAGTTTTTTTCTTGTTAGGTGGTGTGTTTCTCTCTCGGTCGATTGGAAAGTAGTTTTGCATAGTTTTTTCTCCAGTCTCAACATTATTAAACTCTGATGGTATCAATGTCTGAAATTGTTTGTTATTATTCACCATTAGTGGTTCAGTTATATGTTTAAATGTTTCCTCCAGACCAATACTGTTCTGACTTTTGAGTTGTTTAAGATCAGAAAATTTTTTTTAGAGCATTTCGGCTTTTAGTTAATTGAGTTAAAACTTTTTGATTCATTTTCTTTCAAATTTATCTCATTCAACTGTTAGTGGATTAGTGATTATTTCAGTCTTGTGGTCATTAGTGTACTGTGATCTATTTTACGAAACATAATCATATATAGCCAATAAACAGATACATTAGCATATTTTTGAAGAAGCTAGTTGTACACATCAGCTATCAGACTGTTAAATAGACCAGCTAGCTGTTCTTTTAAACAGACCTGGTTGTACAGATCAGGTAGTTGGTTGTATCGACCAGCTAACTGTTTTTAAACAGACCTGGTTGTACAATCGGGTATCTGGTTGTATCGAACAGCTACCTGTTCTTTTAAACAGACCTGGTTGTACAGATCAGGTATCCGGTTCTGATAACGGACCTGTTTCCCATATCCCCATTTAAAATGATGAAATTAAATTTTCAATTACATTTATAAACAATGTAAAAAGGAGAAAAGTGGTGAAAAAAAGCTGAAAATTCCCAATTTCCCATTCCCTAATGAAAATTTCAAATTTACATTTTTCAATAACATTTATTTGAAATAAGTATCAGAAGTAATAAAGCTGGAAAAAAAGCTGAAAAAAAGCTGAAAATTCCCCAAGTTTACCATTCCCCATTTAAAAATTTTTAAATTTATTTTGTTAATAGAATTTATTCTTTTGCTTATTTTTATTCAATTACAATTTCAATTTGAATACAATATTCCATCATCCTGTTTTGACAGAGTATAATTACCAGTATTTAATTCTTTTGCGTACATATTCAACTTGATCATAGCGTGCCGGGAGGTAAATTAAATAGTTTTCCAATTTTAATTTTAGGGAATTAGTATTAAATTTACTAGGAACATTATACGCTCCATAGATTGTGAATTCCCTATTCCTTGGTGGAGCGTGGAAAGGGAGCTTCTTCTTATCCTTTATTCCATTCAAATAATTCGCTGTTGATTGAACCTCCATGTCATTGGAGGAATTGAATGTCCCAGCAAGAGGAGTAATAAGGAAGATTAACTTCGGTGAAGTCAATCTCCTCTCCCTTGCTAGCCTCCTTTGATGGGTTCATCCTGATTATTTGTGTGTGTGTGTGTGTTTTGTGTGTGTTGTGGTGTGTTGTGTGTGTGGGTGTGTGTGTGTGTGTGTGTGTGTGTGTGTGTGTGTGTTTTTTTTTATTACAAGGACGTTGACGCACCGCGGTACGTACGGGCCCCCTGGAAACCAGGACTATGCCTGTTTAAACTCCTGTCTACTTTCCGCCGGAACGACCGTTAAGTATTACTTCGGAGAGTATGGCCTTATCGGCCATACCCTCTCCGGATCTTTCTTCCCGCCGTAGCTCCTTCTTGACTGCGTTCGCCATTTCATCTGCAGCCTCCCAGTTGTCCATGTTTGCCAGCATGTGGTATACAAGATTCGATGGCGTCACCGGTTCCCCATACTTCCGTTCCACTCTTTCTCGTTCTCTTCTGAATCTCGGACGTTAAAAACACGTGCTCGGCGTCTTCCGGGTATCCTATCCCGCATCTGGGACAGAGTGGGTCTGCCTCATCCCAAAACGGAAGAGGTAGTCTTTAAAACAGCCGTGTCCCTCAAATTGGTCAGGTAGTAGTTCACCTGTCCGTGTTTCCTATTTACCCATTCACTCCTCCCGGGATGAGGGTACGCATTCTCAATTGGTAAGCGACCATTTTTTAAACGTCTTCCTTGTATATTGTAACTTCCATCATTATCAATGTAGAGTCCTGGTATTTTCTCACGTCGTTTTAAATGAATAGAGATCTGCTTATCGTTTACATAACGTCCAAACTTGTCAACAGACATGATGATTATAAGTTCATTTCAATGTTATCAATCAATTATATATGAATTTAGTGTATAATTTGAGCCTCTCTCAATTCTTCAATTATTGACGTAATTTCATTAGTGTGATTCGTATTTCCAGCTGTTTGAGAGGCAATTAAGAGTTGTAATCGTTCAACCAACTCATTTGGATCATCCCAATATACATAATTGGGTTTATTCGTCGCGAGTGACATGAATCCAGTCCCAGAAACAATTGATTTTGAGATTTTAGGTGTAGACTCAGCAGTACGTGATTTTGTTAAGAGTGGTTTAATAATTTTTGTATATTTCTTTTGCCCTTCTTCCTCTGATCTGTCCATCGGAATTAAAATTTCTCCGGTGCACATTAGTTATCAATAAAATTTCATTATATATTTCTAGATCATTTGAATTATAATTTTGAGGTAGGCGGTGGAATATTAATGAATATAATCCACTAGTAAGACGCCAGTTTTGACCATCATCCAATTCAATTTTGTTGTGAGTCACATTAATGTGTGAATTGCCCCACATTAATTGTCCACTTGCATTTTTGAATGGGCCATATGTCTTATCCAAAAGATCTTCCCATGCCAGTTCACTGATATTCAAATTTTTTGAGTTGACTTCATGTTGGATTTATTGACTCGTTATCGAAGGCGTTGAATGTATAGCTGTTTCATTTGATAACACGTTCGATGAATGAGAGGGCTCTTGACTCATTAACGGCAATGATGAATGGAGTGAGTCTTGAACCGGTAATGGAAGCGAAGTGTGGGGGGATATTTGCTTCATAAACTTAGATGATGAATAAGGAGAACCTTCTCTCGCTAACGATTTCGAGGTATGAGGTAAGCCTTCAAACGATGTGTCTTCTATGGCTGGTTGAGAATAGAATTGATCATCATCATCATCATCATCATCATCATCATCCTGACCATTAACACTATCCATCCCCTAATCCAATGTCTTCTCAATATCATATTTAGGTTTTGAGAATTGACTCTTAGCACTGTGAAATGTGAGTTTCCTTTTCTTGTTAGGTGGTGTGTTTCTCTCTCGGTCGATTGGAAAGTAGTTTTGCATAGTTTTTTCTCCAGTCTCAACATTATTAAACTCTGATGGTATCAATGTCTGAAATTGTTTGTTATTATTCACAAGTTCATGTAGTGGTTCAGTTATATGTTTAAATGTTTCCTCCAGACCAATACTGTTCTGACTTTTGAGTTGTTTAAGATCAGAAAATTTTTTTTAGAGCATTTCGGCTTTTAGTTAATTGAGTTAAAACTTTTTGATTCATTTTCTTTCAAATTTATCTCATTCAACTGTTAGTGGATTAGTGATTATTTCAGTCTTGTGGTCATTAGTGTACTGTGATCTATTTTACGAAACATAATCATATATAGCCAATAAACAGATACATTAGCATATTTTGATGAAGAGAGCTAGTTGTACACATCAGCTATCAGACTGTTAAATAGACCAGCTAGCTGTTCTTTTAAACAGACCTGGTTGTACAGATCAGGTAGCTGGTTGTATCGACCAGCTAACTGTTTTTTTAAACAGACCTGGTTGTACAGATCGGGTATCTGGTTGTATCGAACAGCTACCTGTTCTTTTAAACAGACCTGGTGTACAGATCAGGTATCCGGTTCTGATAACGGACCTGTTTCAATTTCCCATATCCCCATTTAAAATGATGAAATTAAATTTTCAATTACATTTATTCACACAATGTAAAAAGGAGAAAAGTGGCTGAAAAGAAAGCTGAAAATTCCCAATTTCCCATTCCCTAATGAAAATTTCAAATTTACATTACATTTCAATAACATTTATTTGAAATAAGTATCAGAAGTAATAAAGCTGGAAAAAAGCTGAAAAAAGCTGAAAATTCCCAAGTTTACCATTCCCCATTTAAAAATTTTTAAATTTATTTTGTTAATAGAATTTATTCTTTTGCTTATTTTTATTCAATTACAATTTCAATTTGAATACAATATCTCCATCATCCTGTTTTGACAGAGTATAATTACCAGTATTTAATTCTTTAATGCGTACATATTCAACTTGATCATAGCGTGCCGGGAGGTAAATTAAATAGTTTTCCAATTTTAATTTTAGGGAATTAGTATTAAATTTACTAGGAACATTATACGCTCCATAGATTGTGAATTCCTATTCCTTGGTGGAGCGTGGAAAGGGAGCTTCTTCTTATCCTTTATTCCATTCAAATAATTCGCTGTTGATTGAACCTCCATGTCATTGGAGAGGAATTGAATGTCCCAGTGAAGTCAATCTCCTCTCCCTTGCTAGCCTCCTTTGATGGGTTCATCCTGATTATTTGTGTGTGTGTGTGTGTTTGTGTGTGTGGCGGTGTGTGTGTGTCTGTGTGTGTGGTGTGTGTGTGTGTGTGTGTGTGTGTGTGTGTGTGTGTGTGTGTGTGTGTGTTTTAATTTATTACAAGGACGTTGACGCACCGCGGTACGTACAAGTGGCCCCTGCGAAACCAGGACTATGCCTGTTTAAACTCCTGTCTACTTCTCCGCCGGAACGACCGTTAAGTATTATTGGCGGAGGTATGGCCTTATCGGCCATACTCCGGTCTCCGGGATCTTTCTTCCCGCCGTAGCTCCTTCTTGACTGCGTTCGCCATTTCATCTGCAGCCTCCCAGTTGTCCATGTTTGCCAGCATGTGGTATACAAGATTCGATGGCGTCACCGGTTCCCCATACTTCCGTTCCACCTTCTCGTTCTCTTCTGAATCTCGGACAGTTAAAAAACACGTGCTCGGCGTCTTCCGGGTATCCTATCCCGCATCTGGGACAGAGTGGGTCTGCCTCATGCCCAAAACGGAAGAGGTTGTCTTTAAAACAGCCGTGTCCGCTCAAAAGTTGCGTCAGGTAGTAGTTCACCTGTCCGTGTTTCCTATTTACCCATTCACTCACTCCGGGATGAGGGTACGCGTCCATGCGCCTTTCTTGGATGAACTCCACCTGCGCTGCCACTCGCTTAGAGAAATCTGCCTGTTCGCTGCTCTGCTTCCGCTGTGGGTGTTACTGTTCAGCACGAGTTCTCGGACGTGGATATCAAAAGGCATCAGACCTGCCAGTACTTCGGCGGTTTCACCCGACACAGTGCGAAACGCACTTGTGATTCTGAGCGCGCACGTCCTGTATACCGCTTGTATATCCCTCGTGTACGTCCTGCATTCGATTGCACCTACCCAGATTGATGCTGCGTATGTGGTTATCGAACGCACTACACCACTGATTCTGCGGCGCAACTCCTTCGGACCTCTGGTATTTGGCATTATGCGGGCCAATGCAGA